>NW_027649782.1:4550112-4602612 GCF_965287045.1 Carcharhinus amblyrhynchos | reverse complement strand
TGCTGATCACATCCATACCTACCAGGCCTATCCATAACCCCCAATCCCATTAAATCCCATGTACTCATCCAGAAGTCTTTTAAAAGATCCCAGCGAGTTCGCCTCTACCACCACCGACGGCAGCCGATTCCACTCACTCACCACCCTCTGAGTGAAAAACTTACCCCTAACATCTCCTCTGTACTTGCTTCCCAGCACCTTAAACCTGTGTCCTCTTGTAGCAGCCCTGGGAAATAGCCTCCGAGAATCCACCCTATCTATACCGCTCAACATTTTATAAACCTCTATCAGGTCACCTCTCAACCTTCGTCTCTCCAGGGAGAAGAGTCCCAGCTCCCTCAACCTATCTTCATAAGGCATGCCTCCCAATCCAGGCAACATCCTTGTAAATCTCCTCTGTACCCTCTCAATAGCTTCCACATCCTTCCTGTAGTGAGGCAACCAGAACTGTGCACAGTACTCCAAGTGGGGTCTGACCAGGGTCTTGTCATTGCAAAGGAACTCTCAGCGAGGTATATTTTGTGCCACGGAGAGACAACCTTCATGTGGCAACGGTTGTCAACTTCAATGTTGCCCATTGAGAAACCAATGAATTAATATGAGAGTTCAGAGTGACCAGCAGAGTTAGCAGCCAACCATCAATCACATGGCTGGAACTACATCATAATCTCATAGCTTGGCTTGTCTCTGAATGTCAGTAAAAACATTAAATTAGTTTAGAACCACAACCATAAATGCCATTTGTTTCTGACTATACACAACATACATTCATTTCCCACATTTATCTTTGTCACAGAGAATGCCGCGAATGTAAACACTGCACTGATAAGACAGCTCATGACGTAAGCTTCATGGACTTGTATAATATTCGATAATAAATTATTTTACTACTGAAGGACTGTAGATTATTTACTCGCTGTGCCTAATGGAAACCCATTGCAAAAGCCTTGAGAGTGCTATATCGCAAGATTAATGATTTAAATGTACCACATTACCCGTCCTTCGTATGTCTCACAGAATCACTACAGTGCAGAAGGGAGGCCATTCAGTCCATCGAGTCTGCACCAACCACAATTCCACCCAGAGCCTATTCCCGTACCCCACATATTTCCTTTGCGAATGTCTCTGACACTAAGGTCTACTCAGCATGGCCAATCCAATTAATCTGCACATCTTTGGAGTGTGGGAGGGTGTGTTTACCCTCTGTGTCACACTTACTACAGATGCGTTTATCCTCTGTGTCACACATACTACAGATGTGTTTACCCTCTGTGTCACACTTACTACAGATGTGTTTACCCTCTGTGTCACACTTACTACAGATGTGTTTACCCTCTGTGTCACACTTACTACAGATGTGTTTATCCTCTGTGTCACACTTACTACAGATGTGTTAGCCCTCTGTGTCACACATACTACAGATGTGTTTACCCTCTGTGTCACACTTACTACAGATGTGTTTACCCTCTGTGTCACACTTACTACAGATGTGTTTACCCTCTGTGTCACACTTACTACAGATGCGTTTATCCTCTGTGTCACACTTACTACAGATGTGTTAGCCCTCTGTGTCACACTTACTACAGATGTGTTTACCCTCTGTGTCACACTTACTACAGATGTGTTAGCCCTCTGTGTCACACATACTACAGATGTGTTAGCCCTCTGCGTCACACTTACTACAGATGTGTTAGCCCTCTGTGTCACACATACTACAGATGTGTTAGCCCTCTGCGTCACACTTACTACAGATGTGTTAGCCCTCTGCGTCACACTTACTACAGATGTGTTAGCCCTCTGCGTCACACTTACTACAGATGTATTAGCCCTCTGTGTCACACTTACTACAGATGTGTTTACCCTCTGTGTCACACTTACTACAGATGTGTTAGCCCTCTGTGTCACACTTACTACAGATGTGTTTACCCTCTGCGTCACACTTACTACAGATGTGTTAGCCCTCTGTGTCACACATACTACAGATGTGTTAGCCCTCTGTGTCACACATACTACAGATGTGTTAGCCCTCTGTGTCACACTTACTACAGATGTGTTAGCCCTCTGCGTCACACTTACTACAGATGTGTTAGCCCTCTGCGTCACACTTACTACAGATGTGTTTACCCTCTGTGTCACACTTACTACAGATGTGTTAGCCCTTTGTGTCACAAATACTACAGATGTGTTTACCCTCTGTGTCACACATACTGCAGATGTGTTAGCCCTCTGTGTCACACTTACTACAGATGTGTTTACCCTCTGTGTCACACTTACTACAGATGTGTTTCCCTCTGTGTCACACATACTACAGATGTGTTAGCCCTCTGCGTCACACTTACTACAGATGTGTTAGCCCTCTGCGTCACACTTACTACAGATGTGTTAGCCCTCTGCGTCACACTTACTACAGATGTGTTTACCCTCTGTGTCACACTTACTACAGATGTGTTAGCCCTCTGTGTCACACTTACTACAGATGTGCTAGCCCTCTGTGTCACACATACTACAGATGTGTTAGCCCTCTGTGTCACACTTACTACAGATGTGTTAGCCCTCTGTGTCACACTTACTACAGATGTGTTAGCCCTCTGTGTCACACTTACTACAGATGTGTTAGCCCTCTGCGTCACACTTACTACAGATGTGTTAGCCCTCTGTGTCACACTTACTACAGATGTGTTAGCCCTCTGTGTCACACTTACTACAGATGTGTTAGCCCTCTGTGTCACACTTACTACAGATGTGTTAGCCCTCTGTGTCACACTTACTACAGATGTGTTAGCCCTCTGTGTCACACTTACTACAGATGTGTTAGCCCTCTGTGTCACACTTACTACAGATGTGTTAGCCCTTGGTGTCACACTTACTACAGATGTGTTAGCCCTCTGTGTCACACTTACTACAGATGTGTTAGCCCTCTGTGTCACACTTACTACCAATGATGCCACATCTCAATTTCCCAGCCAAGGAACTTTGTAATGAATTGTCTGTGAAATCGATCGGGATCAGCTCTGAAATGGACAGAGTATGAAATTGGGAAGGTTCCTCTTTCCCGACCTCGGTTCCCCCTCTTTTCCTCCACGTTGGTGACCTTCTGACTGTTGGAACGTCTCACACAACAGCTGCTGCTTTGAGACCCTGAGCAAGTTGGCTCAACCACAGGGAGCCAATCATTCCAGGGGAACTGCAACAGCATTTGGAGCAGGCAGATGTCACATGGTCAAATCTCCAGGATAACCTTCAACCAAATTAAACCCGAGCCAGATTTGGAGGTTTGTAGAGGCCGTGTAGAGTTGGAGGGGTTCAGGAGTTAGGTTGCAGTTGGTTCATGGAGATGAGAATTTAAAATTGTTCAACAATATAGACAAGTGAACGTAGGGGTGATTATCCTAAAATCACCACTTACAAATTGAACCTGTGAACCCCTGTCCCACCCACTCAGTTAATTATAAACATCACCACAAACAACTCCTACAGAAATATTTTTCATCAGTTGATTGAATGGAAGTCAAGTTCAAGGTTCTTCAAGTCTTGTATAGTGTACCTTGTATAGTGAATCTTGTATACTGGAACTCATGTAATGGATCTTGGAGACTGGATCTTGTACACTGGATCTTGTACACTGGATCTTATATACTGGATCTTGTACACTGGATCTTATATACTGGATCTTGTATACTGGATCTTGTATACGGGATCTCGTGCATCTGATCTTGTATACTGGATCTTGTATACCAGATCCCATATACTGGATCTTGGACACTGGATCTTGTACACTGGATCTTATATACTGGATCTTGTACACTGGATCTTGTATACTGGATCTTGTATACTGGATCTTGTACACGGGATCTCGTGCATCTGATCTTGTATACTGGATCTTGTATATCAGATCCCATATACTGGATCTTGTACACTGGATCTTGTACACTGGATCTTGTATACTGGATCTTGTACACTGGATCTTGTACACTTGATCTTGTACACTGGATCTTGAACACTGGATCTTGTATGCTGGATCGTGTATACTGGATCTTGTACACTGGATCTTGTACACTAGATCTTGTATACTGACCTTGTATACTGGATCTTGTATCCTGGATCTCGTGCACTGGATCTTGTATATCTGATCTCGTACACTGGATCTTGTGTGCTGGGTCTTGTACATTGGGGCAGCATGATGATTTGCACTGCTAATTAGCACTGCCTCACAGCGCCGGGGACCCAGGTTCGATTCTGGCCTCGGGTGACTGTGTGGAGTTTGCACATTCTCCTCGTGTCTGCGTGGGTTTCCTTTGGGTGCTCCGGTTTCCTCCCACAGTCCAAAAATGTGAGGGTTAGGTTGATTGGCCGTGCTAAGAAATTGCCCCTTAGCATCGGGGGAGGGGGTGGGGGTGGTGAGCAAGGTATTTAGGTGGGGTGAAGGGGATAGGGCCTGGGTGGGATTGTTGTTGGCGCTGACTCGATGGGCCGAATGGCCTCCTTCTGCACTGTAGGGATTCGAAGATCCTATGATTTTATGATATGGGATCTAGTGTATCGGATCTTTGGTTCTGGACCAGCTAATGGAATGTAAACAATTCAGTTGTTACTTACTTTTAATTACGTGCCTCAGAACGTTGTTAAATTCTTCCAGCTGCTTAAAGTGTTTGCACACTCTCACTCAGTGACTGCTGCGAGGTTCCCTGCTGTGGACAGCTTGTAGGTTTCCCCAGCGGCTGCTTGCTGTTTTATCTGATGGTGTGTACGTGCTGAGGAAAATATCTCCTCACAGCAGGCGGGCAGGGCTTTGCTTCATAATTAATGATCTGATTGTCAATAACTGAACGAGCTGCAATGTTTATTCATGCGATCAGGCCACCAGTCATAAAATTAAATTGTCTTACCCCAGGCTTCATAAACATGGTCAATGGCAAAGCTTCAAATATCCCCACATTATCGCCACTCCTTTGCTCACACAACCCACTTGCCATGTTTTCCCAGTCTCTTGATGATTTTCCGAGGCAGTTCTAGTCTTAACGTAAGAACATAAGAAATAGGAGCAGGAGTAGGCCATCCAGCCCCTCGAGCCTGCCCCGCCATTCAATAAGATCATGGCTGATCTGATAGTGGTTCAGTTCCAGTTACCCGCCTGCTCCTCATAACCCTTAATTCCCTTATCGATCAGAAATCTATCTGTGACTTAAATATATCCAACGAGGTTGCTTCAATGGGCAGAGAATCCCAAAGATTCTGGTCACCTCACTACAGGAAGGATGTGGAAGCTATTGAGAGGAGATTTACAAGGATGTTGCCTGGATTGGGAGGCATGCCTTATGAAGATAGGTGGAGGGAGCTCGTTCTCTTCTCCCTGGAGAGACGAAGGTTGAGAGGTGACCTGATAGAGGTTTATATAAGATGTTGAGAGGAATAGATAGGGTGGATTCTCGGAGGCTATTTCCCAGGGCTGAAATGGTCACTACGAGAGGACACAGGTTTAAGGTGCTGGGGAGCAGGTACAGAGGAGATGTTAGGGGTAAGTTTTTCACTCAGAGGGTGGTGAGTGAGTGGAATCGGCTGCCGTCGGTGGTGGTAGAGGCGAACTCACTGGGGTCTTTTGAGAGACTTCTGGATGAGTACATGGGATTTAATGGGATTGAGGGTTATAGACAGGCCTTGTAGGTAGGGATATGATCGGCGCAACTTGTGGGCCGAAGGGCCTGTTTGTGCTGTAGTGTTCCATGTTCTATGTTCACCACCCTCTGGGAGAAGAACTTCCTCCTCAACTCTGTTCTAAATTGACTCCCTCTTATTTTGAGGCTGTGCCCTCTAGTTCTTGTTTCCTTTCTAAGTGGAACTAATCTCTCTGCTTCTACCCTATCTAGCCCCTTCATTGTCTTATATGTCTCTCTAAGCCTGCATCATGACCTGCAGAGGACAACTCTATCGGTTCTATCATTATCTGCCATTACTGATAGATCAGTGTCAGCCATGACTCGGTTATATTTTCAAGTTCCGCTCTCCACTCAGAGCACATAATCTTTATTCATATTCTAGGAGGAGGAGAAACTCGAGGAGTCAAAGAGGGGGCCTGAGGGAGGGGGGTTTGTGTACGACATGGGGTAGAATCCCGAAATATTCTGTAACTGCCAGGAGTGGTAATGGATAACAAGGAGACACTCAGGCCCTTTGGGGACCGGTGGAGGGAGGGCGTGGGGGGGTGGTAATCTGTATATGAGAGAACACTGGGTATTGTGAGGGAGTGCTGTATTCTCGTATGTAGGTTAGGTGGATTGGTTATGCCAAATTGCCCCTTAGCATCCCAAGATGTGTAGGTTAGGTGGATTGGCTATGCCAAATTGCCCCTTAGCATCCCAAGATGTGTAGGTTGGGTGGATTGGCTATGCCAAATTGCCCCTTAGAGTCCCAAGATGTGTAGGTTAGGGTGGATTGGCTATGCCAAATTGCCCCTTAGAGTCCCAAGATGTGTAGGTTAGGTGGATTACCTGCGCTAAATTGCCCCTTAGTGCCCAAAGATGTGCATGTTAGATGGATTGGCTGTGCCAAATTGCCCCTTAGCATCCAAAGATGTGTAGGTTAGGTGGATTAGCCGTGCTAAATTGCCTCTTAGTGCCCAAAGGTGTGCGTGTTAGGTGGATTGGTTATGCCAAATTGCCCCTTAGCGTTTCAAGATGTGTAGGTTAGGTGGATTGGCCATGCTAAATTGTCCCTTAGTGTTTTGCCTTTTGGCCTCATTTACGTCCCTACGCAGTACATTCCAGATAGCCACCATCCTCAAAAAGGTCTTAGCTCAAATCCCTTCTGAATCTACTGACCTTTATCCTAAAACAATGCCCTCCCGGGACTGATCCCCCCCAACAAAGGGAGACAACTGCTCCTACTCATCCCATCCGTGTCCCCACAGTCTTATACACCTCAATCATATCCCTGAGGGAAAGCTAAAAGAGAAGTACTCACTCATCACCCTCACAATACCCGGTGTTCTCTCATACATAGATTTGTGAATCTCACCTGGACTCTTTCCAAGGCCAGCACATCCTTCCTTAGATATAGGGAGTCTAAATAGGGTCTGACCAGAACCTTATACAACTTCAGGAGTACATCCCGGCTCTTGTATTCTAGCCCTCTCGATATGAATGCTAACATTGCATTTAGCATTTAGCCAATGCACCCTAACTAGCATGTCTTTTGGCCTGTGGGAGGAAACCCACGCAGACACAGGTAGAGTGTGCAGACTCCACACAGACAGTGACCCAAACTGGGAATCAAACCTGGGTCCCTGGCGCTGTGAGGCAGCGGTGCTAACTGACTGTGCCACTGTACCACCCCTCTCTGCAATGTAATTTATTAAAATCTATCAATCACAGTTTTGAAATCTTCAACTGACCCTCTGCATTCTTGGCCCGCTGGGGGAGAAGGTTCTAGATTTTCACCACCCTTTGTGTGAAGAAGCGCATCCTGACAAACTCGGGAATGGTCTGTTCTAATTTGAAGAGTTTGCCTGTTGATGGTTGCTTGACTATGTTGTTAAGGGACACAGAGATGGGTAATGTTTGATGCAGTCTGATACCAGATGTAAAGATGGTCCAGACTGTCTGCTCCTTTCCACATTAGTGTCCAGATGTCCCAGGAGAGGGAATGCGCAGTGTCCATCGGTATGTTCAACACCTTCCCTAACAGATGGGCTCCACACGGACTGGGTGTGTCATAACCAGCCCCCCCATCCCACCCCCACAATGACATTTTCATCTGATTAGATCAGTTAAATCTCTTGTCCTTTGTTGCAATGACTCCTTAAGCTGCTGTCAATTAGTGAATTTGTTTGTTTTAGCCTGCACGTTAATCTTAAGAGGCTCTTGAACAAGGACTCCCAAGTGTTTCTGATTTCCTAAACATTTCTCCATTTAGAAAATAGTCTATGCCTCCAGTTCTCCTTCCAAAGTGCATAACCTCACACTTTTCCACATTGTATTCCATCTGCCACTTCTTTGCCCACTCTCCTAACCTGTCTAAGTCCTTCTGTAGCCCCCCCTGCTTCCTCAATAGTACCTGTCCCTCTACATATGTTTCAATACTACATTCTCAGCTCGGGTCACTGTCTGTGTGGAGTTTGCACGTTCTCCTCATGTCTGTTAGGGTTAGGGTTAGGGTTAGGGTTAGGGTTAGGGTTAGGGTTTCCTCCAGGTGCTCTGGTTTCCTCCCACAGTCCAAAGATGTGGAGGTTAGATTGATTGGCCATGCTAAAATTGCCCCTTAGTGTCCAGGATGGTGGAGGTTGGAGGAATTAGTGGGTATAATATGTAGGGATATGGGGATAGGACCTGGGTGGGATTGTGTTCGGTGCAGACTCGATGGGCTGAAGGGCCTCTTTCTGCACTGTAGGGTTCTATGATTCTATGAAAATCTCCAAGTGTTCCTTCTGATTTCTGACTGTGAATGGGCTTACGTTCTATCAGCTGCCACTTCTGAGATAATTTCTGGGCATTTAATAAACACGTGGAGAATGTGCAATTTTTAATAATCCCTCCTTTTACACCTAATAGCACCTAATTCCATTCATTGGCTCATTTTATTGGATCTATTCAGGCCAAGGCAGAAATCTTTGGATTCTGCTGGAATACCTGATGTGTACAAATTGCACATTTCCACTCGTAGTGGCAGCCACGCAGTGCTGTGCACCACTCACACACATCTCCACTGCTGTGTGAGATCCGGAAACTGCCTGGTAAATAGAATCACTAGATTCCCTAAGAAATCCTCAATGAAAATGGGCTCTACTTTCACAGACCCTTACAGAGTGGTCCCACACACCTGACTGAACATACCTTGATGTCCAGAAGAGAAGACGATTGTACCCAACCCCACTTTACATTCTTTTATCCTACAAGTGCTGTACGTAACAAACAGATCTTTACCAGACTCATCCCTGGGATAATGGTATTGTTTTATGAGGAGAAATCTTTCATTTTAAACATACTTCAATATTTTTTATTATTGAAGTTTAAAGTATTTGTCAAAGGTTTTTAATATTTCATCAGAACTGGCAGTTCATTCATCATTGCCCTGTATTAGGGTGCTGAACCAGAACCCAAATTACATTAAGAAACCAGACTAGACACCAAAGATTTGTCTATTTTGCCGCAAATATAAGGATAGGATGCTTCACACCGGCAGTAATTTCTCTGACAAATTCGCCTCCTTTTATTAAAACAAGCTTCATTCATGACACAGTCTATGTATAACTCTAAGAAAGGAAACAATTTAACCAACAATTGAACAATATTTTAAAATAATGAAAGGAAATAACTTTACGTTTAATTTATCACTGTTTCAGTTCCAAATAAGCAACATTCCTCTTACAGACTTACAATTCCACTTTAAGTTCAGTTAGCAACCATAAATCTACTTGCTATAACAGTTGTACACAGTCTCAGAGCTTTCAGGGAGATTTGGATTCTCAGAGCATCTAGCAGACCTCTGCCTTTAAACAAACCCTCGGGAAAACTGAAAGTTATATCTCTGCTACAAACTTAGCTCCCCCCATTAATTACATTATCATATGGTCCTGCCCATCACCCTAATCAAAAGCTCCAGGGGAAAACTTCATCTATAAATAAGTTAATTAGCTGTCTTCTAAGTCAACATGACATAGCTAAAATGAATAATTATCCTGCTGTCCCAGCATCTGAATTGTATCCCTCCCAGACATACTGACTGCCTGTAGAAAAAGCCTGAACCTGGAAACAGTCCCCCAAACATAAAAGAAATCTATAACAGCTACTATAATTACAGCTGCATGAGATTTACTTCATCTGCAAATTCACCGAACAAGTATAAAAACGTATCAATCTGGAGTTCTTATGATAACCTGTGTAGACCTGATGTGCTAAAGTAAGTCAAAAATTTTCTTCTCCAGGATTCCATACGTTGTGACTGATCTGGGCCTTGGATGAGCCCCAGTTGATTTGGTCATGGAGATTTTTGGTCCCAGGTCAGTAATTTTTAAATCTAGCTACAGTTTTAAGAGATGATTGAAAGTCCAAGGTGGTGCTGCCTTACTCATCCTCACAATAGGTTTTACTGCCTTGCCAGTTTTGGCAGGTTCCAGGAGCAGTGGCATCCATCATCTTAGTGCTTAAATTTATTTGCAGCAATAACTGTCTGTGTGAATGGCTAGAGACTTCTCCACTGAAATTGATTACACTTGGGTTGTGAACCCATCGAATCCTGATGTTTGTTTGGGGTTGAATTTGGCTGCCAAATCAGTCAGATTTAATTACTTAATATTTTTAACAATCGGTGTTGATTTGGGACTTGCCACTTCTTCTGTTGCATTTTAAAATGGCTGCTCTCTTAATGGCTTATTCTTTTAAGGCTTGTTCTGTCCAAAACATGTAAGTTTTTGTCTCATCCCTGCTTGGCCTTCTCTGTGCATTGAAGCTAAACTTCCACGCGATTCAGTGGAGTCTTCGACTGCAATGTTGAGTTTTATTTCTGCCTTCAGCTTCCAAGCCTTTCTTTGGAGCTTTTCTTTGACAATCTTCTTCTGTGCCTTTGTTTTTTCACTGTTCTGAAATTTTATTTTTCTTGTGCATTCTGAGTTCCATTCACTGGCACCATGTTGTAAGATGTAACATGTTACTCAGTAGGTTTTATTCTTAGTCTTAGGTAGTTCAACCGTAAGTATTTACTAGTCACTGTATGCTTAAGTTCCATGCTTGCCTCTATGCATAGTTCTGCCTACCATCAGGCTTAACCTGAGATGCGGGTCATGAGTTGCTTTACATCACAATATGGGCGGTACTTGAAGTTTAAGTCTATTTATTAGTGTCACAAGTAGCCTTACATTAACACTGCAATGAAGTTATTGTGAGCATCCCCTAGTCGCCACACTCCAGCGCCTGAACAGTGGAGAATTTAGGGAGAATTTAGAACATAGAACCCTACAATGCACCGACCCCAATCCCACCCAGGCCCTATCCCCATATCCCTACACATTTACCCACTAATCCTTCTAACCTACACATCACAGTTCACTAAGGGGCAATTTTAGTGTGGCCAATGCACCTAGTCAGTACGTCTTTCGGACTATGGGAGGAAACCAGAGTATTGTCCCTAAATTAGTTTCCCTCAATGTGGATGGCCACAAAACATTAGACAAGAGTTATGGGTGGAGGGGGGGACTGGTGGTGTTGGGATGGAGGTGCGGGCTCGTTGGGCCAAAGGGCCTGTTTCCCGGGCTGTTTTTGTTCTTTGTTTGTTCTTTTGTTATCTGGCATAATAGATGAGCCTGTGGAATTCGCTGCCATCTAAAGCAGTTTAGGTCAAAACATTGGATGTTTTCAAGAAGAAATTCGATGCAATTCTTGGGTCGTAGGGGATCAAAGGATATGGAAGGGATGTGGGGCGACACAGTGGCACAGTGGTTAGCACTGCTGCCTGACAGCAACAGGGACCTGGGTTCGATTCCCGGCTTGGGTCACTGTCAGTGTGAAGTTTGCTCATTCTCCCCATGTCCGTGTAGTGTGAATAGCAAGATGAGAAATTGGTTCTGGGAAACACCGCCTGAGAGGGTGCTGGAGACACCTGTGGCTTCCAAAAAAGAGTTGAATAAACGGCTGAGGAGAAAGAAATTTTTAGGGGCAATGGGAGAAAGGCAGGGGAATGTGCACAGCCGAAATGTTCTTTCAGAGAGCTGACTCAGACAAGATGGACTGAATGGCCTCCCCCCACGCCATAACCATTCTGTGGGTCTGTTCTCTGAGAGATTGTATCAAGGTAAGTACATGAGAAACAGGAGCAGGTGAAGGCCATTTGGCCCATCAAGCTTGCTCTGTCATACAATGAGATCATGGCAGTTCTGGCTGAGGCCTTAACTCTACATTTCTGCCTGTTCCCTTATTGCTCTTGTCCCCCTTATCGATCGAAAATCTGCCCAATGCTCAACTGAATATGGTCAGTTACCCATTCCCCACAGCTCACCGCGCAAGAGATTTCCAAACGTTAATGTCTCTCTGAGAAAAACAATTCCCCCTCATTGTTTAAGAGTTCACTTATTAGATGTGGGTGTCACTAGCTGGCCAGCATTTATTGCCCATCCCTAATTATCCTTGAGAAGATGCTTTCTTGAACTGCTGTTGTCCGTATGCTGTAGGTACACCCACTGTGCTGTCAGGGAGAAAGTTACGAACATAGTAACCCTACAGTGCAGACGGAGGCAATTGAGCCTACACCAATCACAATCCCACCCAGCCCCGATCCCCGTAGCCCCAATTATTTACCCTGCCAGTTCCCCTGACACTGAAAGGGTCAATTTAGCACGGCCAATCAACCTAACTGACGCACCTTTGGACTGTGGTAAGAAACCAGAGCACCCGGAGAAAACCCACGCAGACATGGTGAGAATGTGCAGACTCCACACAGACAGTGATCCAAGGCCAGAATTGAACCCGGGCCCCTGGCACTGTGAAACAGCAGTGCTAACCACTGTGCCGCCTCTCTAGGATTCTAAGATTTTGACCCAGCAACAGAGAATGAATAACCAATATATTTCCAAGTAAGGATGGCGAGTGACTCAGAGGGGATCTTCCAGGTGGTGATGTTCCCAGATATCTGCAGCCATAAAACCATAGAAAATTACAGCTCAGAAACAGGCCTTTTGGCCCTTCTTGTCTGTTGCCGAACCATTTTTTGCCTAGTCCCACTGACCTGCACCTGGACCATATCCCTCCACACCCCTCTCATCCATGAACCCGTCCAAGTTTTTCTTAAATGTTAAAAGTGACCCCGCATTTATCCGGCAGCTCATTCCACACTCCCACCACTCTCTGCGTGAAGAAGCCCCCCTAATATTCCCTTTAAACTTTTCTCCTTTCACCTTTAACCCATGCCCTCTGGTTTTTTTCTCCCCTAGCCTCAGTGGAAAAAGCCTGCTTGCATTCACTCTATCTATACCCATCAAAATCTTACACACCTCTATCAAATCTCCCCTCATTCTCCAGGGAATAAAGTCCTAACCTATTCACTCTCTCTCTGTAACTCAGCTTCTCAAGTCCCAGCAACATCCTTGTGAACCTTCTCTGCACTCTTTCAACCTTATTTACATCCTTCCCGTAACTAGGTGACCAAAACTGTACTCAATACTCTAAATTCAGCCTCACCAATGCCTTGTATAACCTTACCATAACACCCCAACTTTTATACTCGATACTCCGATTTATAAAGCCCTTGTCCTTCTCGATGGTAGTGGTTGAATTTGGAAGGTGCCACCTAACGAACTAAAGTGAATGGCTGCAGCACATCTTGTAGATGGTACACACTGCTGCTACTGAGCGTCCCTGGTAGAGGGAGTGAATATTTGGGGATGTGGTGCCAATCAAGTGGACTGCTTTATCCTGGATGGTATTGAGTTTCTTGAGTGTTGTTGGAGCTGCACCCATCCAGGCAAGTGGGGAGTATTCCATCACACTCCTGACTTGTGCCTCGTGGACAGGCTTTGGGGAATTAGGAGATGAGTTACTTGTTGCAGGATTCCTAGCCTTTGACCTGCTCTGGTAGCCACAACACGTATATGGCTAATCCAGTTCAGTTTCTCCATCTTAATTGGGAGATTTCTTATTCTTAAACAGTGTCCCTCGTTCTAGATTCCCCCACGAGATGAACCTTAGAATCTCATAAGTTCCGGTAAGATTATGTGTCAGTGAGTATTGGTGCTATCTACTCAACCTTTCCTCATGAGACACCCCTTTATCCCTGTATAGCCCCCTCTCGTCCCCACCCACACACTTTCCCCTCTACTTTCACATCGATCTCCAAATACTTTGTAATCCACGTTATCATGCTTTTGAGCTATTAAAACCGGTTTGAACCTGCTTTCAGTTTTGTTAATGTTAATAATTATCATAATTTAATGCGATACACAATTACTGCATGCAGTGAAAGATTGGCCAAAGGTATCGCCTACACATGCAACCTTGAACAAAAATTGATCAAGGCGGGGGAGGGGAACAGCTCTTTTTTATGCCAACTCGGAATGGATCAGTATGTAATGCTGATAGAGCATATAGGTTAATATTCACACTCCTGTGATCATAAGCAGAGATCACCATCACTTATTCCATCTAGCTTTCAGTTGCCCTTTGACAGTTTCTGTGATAAACATCAGGATAATGGCACTGTTGCATGCGCAACATGCTGTGTCCTAACTACTTTCACCAACAGCTCCACTTCTAACAGCGCAAACACAAATAACCTCAATCTATCACATTGTACAAACATTTGCTTTGCCGTATATCAGCTGTAGCTTCTGTCGCTGAGCCAGATGGTTGTGGTTTCAATGTTCCACTTCACAGGTCTGTAGCATGTACTGATAATCCAGGCTGACATTCCAGTGCGGTACTGACAGACTGCTGCACTCTTGGAAGTGCTGTCACCTTCGAAATATAGAGTGGGAAAGAATTTAGGTTGGATAGAGAGAGGCATAAGCAGACAGTAATGAAAGTATAGGGCATTGGTGAGGCCGCAGCTGGTGTACTGTGTGCAGTTTTGGTCGCCGCACTTACGCAAGGATATTTTGGCCTTGGAGGGAGTGCAGAGGAGGTTTACTAGGCTGATGCTGGAGTTGAGGGGGTTGAGCTATGAGGAGAGGCTGAATAAACTAGGCTTGTACTCATTAGAGTTTAGAAGAATGAGGGGAGATCTCATTGAGACGTATAAGATGATGAATGGGATGGATAGGATAGAGGTGGAGAGGCTCTTCCCGCTCAGAAAGGACAGTAGGACTAGAGGGCACAGCCTCAAGATAAAGGGGGGGCGGTTTAGAATGGAGTTGAGGAGGAACCTCTTCACTCAAAGGGTGGTGAATCTCTGGAATTCTCTGCCCGTTGAAGTGGTGGAGGCTGCCTCGCTAAATATTTTTAAGACGCGGGTTGATGGGTTTTTGATAAGAGAGGGGATTAAGGGTTATGGGGAGAGGGCGGGAATGTGGAACTGAGCCACGACAGATCAGCCATGATCTTATTGAATGGCGGGGCAGGCTCGAAGGGCTAGATGGCCTACTCCTGCTCCTATTTCTTATGTTCTTATGTTCTAAAAGTAAAATGCAATGTTTTTGGAAACTCCAACAATTAACACCTGAAGGAAAGATTTATTAATTGAGGTTCTACCTATTGGGAAAGTGTACAGTTTATTTAGTGCGTGTCACCAGTAGGCTTACATTAACATTGCAATGAAATTACTGCGAAAATCCCCTAGTCGCCACACTGAGAGAGAATTTAGCATGGCCAACGTACCTCACCAACACGTCTTTCCGACTGTGGGAGGAAACTGGAGCACTGGAGGAAACCCACGCAGGCACAGGGAGAACGTGTCAAATCCACAGAGACAGTGATCCAATCTGGGAATCGAACCTGGGTCCCTGGCGCTGTGAGGCAGCAGTGCTAATCACTGTGCCACCGTGCCACCCACAGAAAGGTTGAACTGGCAGAATCTAGAAGGAAGGAGTGACCTGACAGATCTAATTAAGATCTTGAGGTTTCATAGGATAAATATAAAGCATATTTTCCACTTGTCAGTGAGAGTACTCCAGGTAGCACGATGGCCCAGTTGTTAGCGCTGTTGCCTCACAGCACCAGGGACCCGGGTTCGATTCTCGGCTTGGGTCAGTGTGTGGAGTTTGCACCTTCTCCCCGTGTTTGCATGGGTTTCCTGTGGGCGTTCTAGTTTCTTCCCGTAAATGTGCAGGTTAGATGGATTGGCCATGCTAAATTGCCCCTCAGTGTGTATGCGAGTGTGTGCCCTGTGATGCATTGATATCCTATCCTGGATGTACCTTGCTCGATGCCCATGGTCTGTCAGCATAGACTTTTGACTCTCGTGATCTGAATTGGAGTAAGTTGTCTAGGTCAACCTACAGGCTTCATGTATAAGAGACAGGAATGTTCAAATAGAGGCATTGCTTTACCGGGTGCCAATGTCAGCCAGTGAGTTCCGAGGTGGTGGATGAAGGGGATTTGGTTTGTGTAGGCTACAGGTAGCAGAGATCTGGATGAACTGAAGTGTCCACAAGGTGAAAGATGGGAGAAAGGTTCAGAGAGCATTGAGATAGTTCAGCCAAGAGGGGAAATGCGACATTGATGAGGGTTAATATGCTTGAGATTTGGTGATGTAAGGTGGACCAGTTCAGTGTCAGGTGTGTGGGAGTAAGCACCATCAGACGTAGAATGATAGAATCAGTGCAGAAGAGGCCATTCAGCCCATCGAGTCTGCACCGACACACGAGAAACACCTGACCTTCCACCTAATCCCATTTACCAGCACTTGGCCCGTAGATCTGAATGTTATGATGTACCAAGTGCTCACCCAGGTACTTTTTAAAGGATGTGAGGCAACCCACCTCCACCACCCTCCCAGGCAGCACATTCCTGACCCTCACCAACCTCGGGGTAAAAATGATTGACCTCATTTTCCACCTGAACCTCCCCAGGTTGAACCTTAGTGACTGACCTTCAACTAAAGGGGAGCAGCTGCTCCTTCCCCACTCTGTCCGTGTCCCTCATAATCTTGTACACCTCGATCAGGTGGCCCCTCAGGCTTCTCTGCTCCAAGCCTACCCAACCTCTCTTCATAATTTAAGTATCCATCCCATTCTGGTGAACCTGGGGGAAGAAGCAAGGATATTGGGGGGGCGGGGGGGGGGTGATCTTACCATCTCACTAGTCAATAGGAGGGATGAGCCGATCAGAAAACTAGAGAGTCACAAAATTGGGTTTGCGCTCAATTCCTCATCTCTCTCGACGGCACCAACACCGGATACTCGGCAAGATCAACCTCGCAACGGGAAAGGTTTTGATTTTAAATTCCATTTAAAATAAAATGCAAATATTATTAGTGAGTTCAGGACGCAACCTTCCAGACTCCCTTTCCTTAGCAGCCTTGCTGGTGAAGGTCCTCACTGGCGAGGGTCACATATGGTCCCATCAACATGGGCACATTGTGATGGCCTTGCTGCTGGGCCAGTCGGGACAGGGGCCATTGAGGCCCCCCCAGGGAGGTAGAGGGCAAAGGGTGTGCCCCTTGGGCAGTGCCAGCCTGGCACCCTGGCAGTTCCAGCTTGGCAACTTGGCACTGCCCACCAGGTACTCCCATAGTCTGAGAGACGTGCAGTTTAGATGGATTGGCCAGCATAAAAATTGCCACTTAGTCCCCTGACACAATCTAGGGTGAATGTGTGGGGTCATGGGGATAGGGCCTGGGCGGGATTGCGGTCAATGCAGGCTCAATGGGCCAAATGGCCTCCTTCTGCACTGTAGGGATTCTATATCCTGGCACTGCCAGCATGGCACACTGGCACAGCATGCCAGACACTGGACAGTGCCAAAGGGGCAAGACCTGAGAGGTGGAGTCTCCAGGGAGGGGTGGGCCCTAAAGAGGTGGGGCCTAAGGCAGAGGCAGGCAGGTAGACAGTGTCTAATCTTGAGGGTGGGGAGGCTACGCACTCTGCAACCAGTGATCAGTCATTCTGCGCGGGGGTGGTGGGCAATCAGCCAGCCCATAGAGTCGGGGGGGGGGGCATCGGATGGCCTGTGTGGGGGTTGGTGGTGATAGGTCCATGTGTCAGGGCATCAGGCACAGAGGGCAGCAATAGGAGTGGGAGGTGATCAGCTGCAGAGGCCTACAGTAGCTGCGGGAAGGTGACTGACAAGTATCTCTGTTCCGTGCTATTGCACAAAACAGAAAGAGATCTGCGCATGTGCAACTGCACCCTGCTGCAAGCTGTCGGCTTTCGGCCTTGCCCCCTGTTGAGTCATTTGGTCTTGAAATGTTAACTCTGTTTCTCTCTCCATGGAGGCTGCCAAATCTGCTGGGTTTATCCAATATTTTTGTTTGTAAATTATAGAGTCATAGAGGTTTACAGCATGGAAACGGGCCCTATGGCCCAACTTGTCCATGCCACACTTTTTTCAAAAACCCCTAAGCTAATTCCAATTGCCTGCATTTGGCCCATATCCCTCTATACCCATGTTACCCATGTAACAAACTAAATGCTGTTTGAAAGACAAAATTGTACCTGGCTCTACTACTATCTCTGGCAGCTTATCATTCTCTGTGTGAAAAAATTGCCCCTCTGGACACTTTTATATCTCTCCCCTCTGCCCTCTAGTTTTAGACTCCTACTTTTGGGAAAAGATATTGACTATTTAGCTGATCTATGCCCCTCATTATTTTACAGAGCTTTATTAGAATACCCTTCAGCTTCCTAAGCTCCAGAGAAAAAAGTTCCAATCTATCCAGGCTCTCCTTATAACTCAATCCATCAAGTCCCAGTAGCATCCTAGTAAATCTTTTCTTCATTCTTTCTAGTTTAATAATATCCTTTCTATAATCAGGTGACCAGAATTGCACACAGTATTCCAAGTGTGGCCTTACCAATGTCTTGTACAACTTCAACAAGACGTCCCAACTCCTGTATTCAATGTTCTGACCGATGAAACCAAGCATGCCGAATGCCTTCTTCACCACTCTGTCCACCCGTGACTCCACTTTCAAGGAGCTATGAACGTGGGTGGCATGGTAGCACAGTGGTTAGCACTGCTGCTTCACAGCTCCAGGGACCTGGGTTCGATTCCTGGCTGGGGTCACTGTCTGTGTGGAGTTTGCACATTCTCCTCGTGTCTGCGTGGGTTTCCTCCGGGTGCTCCGGTTACCTCTCACAGTCCAAAGATGTGCGGGTTAGAGCGATTGGCTGTGTGAAAATTGCCCCTTAGTGTCCTGAGGTGCGTAGATTAGCGGGTAAAATGTGTAGGGATGTGGGAGTAGGGCCTGGGTAGGATTGTGGTCAGTGCAGACTCGATGGGCTGAATGGCCTCTTTCTGCGCTGTGGGTTTTCCATGATTCTATGTACCCCTAGATCTCTTTGTTCTGTAACTCTCCCCAGTGCCCTACCATTAACTGAATACGTCCAGCCCTGGTTCCTTGTACCAAAATGCATCACCTCGCATTTGTCTAAATTAAACTCCATTTGCCATTTTATCCAATCTAATTTCTAGTTTAGGTATTTTTCAGCCATTTGGAGTGTTTGAGAGATGACGAGCAGAAGACTATGTTTCTTCCAGGAATAATACTGAAACCTTGGCCCCACGCACCGCTCAGAGACTGGGAACAGTCTGATGCACTGGGGGCTGCAGCAACCCGTTCAATGGGCATAACAATCCTTAGCTGTTAGCCCATTGCACAGATGCCCACCTCTCACACTCCTGGCGGAGTGTCTGTGAGCGTCAGCATTCCTGTCACTCCTGGCTGGAGTACATGACTGAAATCCCATGTGAAAACCTACTGCCCACATCATCGAGAGGTTGCGCTGATGGAGTCACTTTGTTCCCATTACATGAGCTCGCAATGTCCCGACACCTGATACAACTTTGGTTAAACAATCTGATGTGTGGACAGACTGAGAGATTTAATAAGACCTCGCAATAAATATTTTCCTGAGCAGAGCTCCCATGGCAACAATGTTGTATATAGTTATTTGTACATAAGGAGGTGCAACAAGGATCAACACACAACTTGCCATCTGTGCTGTTTATTATGGGGGCAGTCTCTTTTTAAAGTTCATCTTTGGAATGTGACTAGGCCAGCATTTACTGCCCATCCCTAACGACCCTCGAGAAAGTGCCTCGGTCCCTGAGGTGTAGGTACACCCACAGTGCTGTTAGAAAGGGTGCTCCGGGATTTTGACCCAGTGACAGTGCAGGAACGGTGATATATTTCCAAGACAGGATGGTGAGTGGCGTGGAGGGAATCTTCCAGGTGGTGGTGTATATATGTGTGTCTAATGCCCTTGTTCTTCTAGGCGGTGACCATCGTGGGTTTGGAAGGTCTAAGGAACCTTGTATCTTGCAGTTGGTATTCACGGCTGCCACTGTAAATCGGTGGTGGAGGGAGTGGCTGTCCGTGTGGAAGGGGTGGCAATCAAGCAGGGTTGGTGTCAAACTTCTTAAGTGTTGTTGGAGCTGCACCCATCCGGGCAAGTGGAGAGAATTCCATCACACCCCTGACTTGTGCCTTGTAGATGGTGGACAGGCTTTGGGGGGACAGAACGTGAGGGACCCGCTGCAGGATTCCCAGCCTCTGATCTGCTGTTGCCCCCACAGTATTTGTATGACTTGTCCAATTCAGTTTCTGGTCAATGGTAACCCCCAAGTTGTTGATAGTGGGGGATGCATGGTGATGCAGTTGAATGTCAAGGGGAGATGGTTAGATTCCCTCTTGCTGCAGATTGCCTGGCACTTGTGTATAACGCAAACGTTATTTGCCACTTGTCAGCCCAAGCCTGGATATTGTCCAAGTCTTGCTGCATTTAAACATGGACTGTTTCAGTATCTGAGGAGTTGCGAACGGTGCTGAACATTGTGCAATCGTCAGCGAACATCCCCTCTTCTGACCTCATGTTGGAAGGAAAGTTATTGTGAAGGTGATGGGGCCCAGGACACCACCCTGAGGAACTCCTGCAGAGACGTCCAGTCTGAATTGTAAACAAAGTTAATCCTTCTTCCTTGGCCGTCCCTTGGGATCGGGGCTGACTTGCTTCCATGGTTAATAAGTCCAGTGCGTGATCTACAGATGCTGACACAGGTGGGGCAGCGGGTACTGGATGGGTTGAGTAGGTGGCTTGTTTGGAGGTTTGTGCATTACCTCCAACACCTCAACTTCACCTTTGCACCTTCCTGACAAAGTCCCTCGAAGCGCTCGGTAAATTAATCTTCTCCATTTTGGGTTAGTCACAAGCCAGGGGGAATACCATGAGTGGGTGAGCATGTTTGACCTCTTCAAGCAACGTTCCATAAAGCATTTCTGCTGTCTATCTGAGAGTGTCCTTCTGTGACCGGGTTCTGAATAGATCAATTGCTTCTCGAGTCAGGAATCAGGCACATGAAAGACATGTCCCGCTGGTTTCTCGATGTCGGGCAAGTTGGCCGTTGATCTGTCTTTTTTACCTGCTCTTTACTCCAGAAGTTTATCAGTCACCTGAGCACACAGAGTAAGTGAATGACTGAGGAAGGGGAGAGTAGCCCATTATGCACCTGAAAAATAGTCTATTGCCCCAGGAGCGGGTATATTCAGCATTTGAGAAGGACTGCACCATTGTTATATGGGCATTACAGAAACTCTCACTATTGTCATACAATCAATCACATATTCTGATCACAATCTTTCGATTTCATTGCTAAATTAATGCAAAACGCATCTTTACTGAGGAGATGAATTATGTTACAGGTAGAACATTGGCAATCCCTGCACCCATTTTCAGGGGCCAGTGGGCTATTGTGACACTGCGTGGGAGATCAATGTTGATCAGAAGCCCAGGAGAACTCTTCAAATAGTGTTCACTATTGTTCACTCTGACATTTCCTCTCCCCCTGTAGTACTCAGGCGGTTTAGCTCAGTTAATTGGGCTGCTAAAGTAAAGTTTATTTATTAGTCATAAGTAGGCTTAACATTGCAATGAAGTTATTGTGAAAATCCCCTAGTCGCCACACTCCTGTTCGGGTACACTGAGGAGAATTTAGCACCCTAACCGGCACGTCTTTTGGACTGTGGGAGATGCAGAATGATGTCAACGGTGTGGATTCAATTTCTGCCCCGGCTGAGGTTATTCATGAAAATCCCACCTTCCCAACCTTATCCCTTGTGGTGACCCTCGAGTTAAATCAGCGCCAGTCAGCTCTCCCCCTCAAAGGGCATATGGTCGTCAGGGACTTTAATACACAGGAATGTCAGCCACGATTGTGAGCTTAAGTATCTGGGATAGCACTTGAAGGGATGAATGTCCAACTCAGATCTGAGAGTGCTGCCACAAAGAAATTCACTGAAACTTAGCTGTGTAGAGGATCAGAGGATTATTACTTACATGGCGAAAAACTGCAGCAGGCGACGGTGCAGAGGGACCTCGGGGTCCTTGTGCATGAGTCGCAAAAACCCAGCTTTCAGGTGCAGCAGGTGGTCAGGAAGGCGAATGGGATGCTGGCCTTCATAGCGAGGGGGATAGAATATAAAAGTAGGGAGGTCTTGCTGCGGCTGTATAGGGCCCTGGTGAGGCCGCAGCTGGAGTACTGTGTGCAGTTTTGGGCGCCGCACTTACGCAAGGATATTTTGGCCTTGGAGGGAGTGCAGAGGAGGTTTACTAGGCTGATACCGGAATTGAGGGGGTTGAGCTATGAGGAGAGGCTGAATAAACTGGGCTTGTACTCGTTAGAGTTTAGAAGAATGAGGGGAGATCTCATTGAGACGTATAAGATGATGAATGGGATGGATAGGATAGAGGTGGAGAGACTCTTCCCGCTCAGAAAGGATAATAGGACTAGGGGGCACAGACTCAAGATAAAGGGGGGGCGGTTTAGAACGGAGTTGAGGAGGAACTTCTTCACTCAAAGGGCGGTGAATCTCTGGAATTCTCTGCCTGTTGAAGTGGTGGAGGCTACCTCGTTAAATATTCTTAAGACGCAGGTTGATGGGTTTTTGATAAGAGAGGGGATTAAGGGTTATGGGGAGAGGGCGGGAATGTGGAACTGAGCCACGACAGATCAGCCATGATCTTATTGAATGGCGGGGCAGGCTCGAAGGGCTAGATGGCCTACTCCTGCTCCTATTTCTTATGTTCTTATGTTCTTATCAGAAGGACCTTGGGGTCTGGGTCCATAGGACTCTTAAATCGGCCTCGCAGGTGGAGGATGTGGTCAAGAAGGCATATGGTGTACTGGCCTTCATTAATCGAGGGATTGAGTTTAGGAGTCGGGAGGTAATGCTGCAACTTTATAAGACCCTTGTCAGACCCCACTTGGAGTACTGTGCGCAGTTCTGGTCGCCTCACTACAGGAAGGATGTGGAAGCTATTGAGAGGGTGCAGAGGAGATTTACAAGGATGTTGCCTGGATTGGGAGGCATGCCTTATGAGGATAGGTTGAGGGAGCTGGGACTCTTCTCCCTGGAGAGACGAAGGTTGAGAGGTGACCTGATAGAGGTTTATAAAATGTTGAGAGGAATAGACAGGGTGGATTCTCGGAGGCTATTTCCCAGGGCTGAAATGGTCGCTACGAGAGGACACAGGTTTAAGGTGCTGGGGAGCAGGTACAGAGGAGATGTCAGGGGTAAGTTTTTCACTCAGAGGGTGGTGAGTGAGTGGAATCGGCTGCCTTCGGTGGTGGTGGAGGCGAACTCGCTGGGGTCTTTTAAAAGACTTCTGGATGAGTAGATGGGATTTAACGGGATTGGGAGTTACAGATAGTTCTATGGCCTGGTAGGTAGGGATATGACTGGCACAACTTGTGTTACAACTACAACTGTTTGTGCTGTAGTGTTCTATGTTCTGTGTTCATCAGACACATCTTTTCAACCTGGAGAAAGAAATGGCACGAATCACAAGATGATTTATGGAATGATGATTTATTGTCCTGTTTTGTCGACCCCGAATAAAAACATTCAGATGTGAAACTATACAATTGCTTCAAATGAGAAGATAAGATTCCTGATATACATTATAAACCAATCTTCATCTGAAGTTAATATTCAAACAGCCGGCCCAACCATCTCATTAACCCATAAACTCATAAAAGTGCAATAACAGGAGATAAGCTTTTAGAGTTGCCTTGTATCAGGGTAGTTTCTTTGTAAACCGGTGAAAGGCTTTGATGAAGATTATATTGTCTGATATTTAGCAAAGTCCAATGATGCCAACGTAACAGGGGAAAAAACTCACCCACACATGAAACACTCCCCCCCCCCGCAACACTATTCCTTTGTCTCAGAATTCATTCACAGTGGTGTCGGAGTGGATTGTCCAAGGTATATTATTGGCTGGTCACTCGGTGTGGTTGTAGTGGCGATATTTTTGTCACGGGCACTATACCATACCTCACCTGTAACACAGGCAAATATACTTCACCCGCGTTAAGTTGCTTAACAAACCTGTATCCAACCTCCAGTGACCAAAGGCGTAATAGCAAGCGTGGCACGGTGGCATAGTCATTAGCACGACTGCTTCACGGCGCCAGTGACCTGGATTCAATTCCCGGCTGGGGGTCACTGTCTGTGCGGAGTTTGCACGTTCTCCCTGCATCTGCGCGGGTTTCCTCCAGGTGCTCCGGTTTCCCCGCCACAGTCCGAAAGACACGCTGGTCAGGTGCATTAGCCATGCTAAAGTCTCCCTCAGTGTACCAGAGTGTGGCGACTGGCGGATTTTCCCAGTAGCTTCATTGCAGTGTGAATGTAAGCCTACTTGTGGCTAATAAATAAACTTTAGAATCCATAATGTTAAAAAAAAGTACTTTTCCCCTTTCATTTTAACCAACAAATACGTAAAAGTATATATTCCCATGGACACAATATGCAAACATGAATATTAAGATCACACATTGAATGGTGATGTCCATTACTCTTTTCATTGTTTACTAGTCTGGCATGAGCTTAGCCTCATCTACAATACCAGTTCGCTGTGTACAGCAAACGGCTCATATATTGGACAACGTGAAGTTCTCCTCTATCCTATGGAAGATTCGAGGTATTGGTCAAAGTATAGGAGTTTAGAAGGATGAGGGGGGAATCTTATAGAGACGTATAAGATAATGAGGGGAATGGATAGGGTAGAGGTAGAGAGATTCTTCCCGCTTAGAAAGGACAGCAGGATTAGAGGGCACAGCCTCAAGATAAGTGGGGGGCAGTTTAGATCAGAGTTGAGGAGGAACTTCTTCACTCAAAAGGTGGTGAATCTCTGGAATTCTCTGCCCATTGAAGTGGTGGAGGCTACCTCGCTGAATATATTTAAGTCACGGGTAGATAGGCTTTTGATAGACAGGGGGATTAAGGGTAATGGGGAGAAAGCGGGAAAGTGGAACTGATCCACTATCAGATCAGCCATGATCTTATTGAATGGCGGGGCAGGCTCGAAGGGCCAGATGGCCTACTCCTGCTCCTATTTCTTATGTTCTTTTGTTCACTGTTATGCAATACCGGCAATGTAGTTAGACTGATCTAGAGCACTGACCTTCAGGCTTTCTGTGCTCAGGGCTGATAGACTATAGAAACTATCAGATCTGGCAGATGTCACAGAGAGCTCAGCAGTAAGAGAGAGAAAGGTTTGAACAAGCCTGTCTGCCACCAGACGCACATTTGAGGCCAAAGCCTGTTGTCTAACAGAGTAGAGAATCCGATATGTTGTTAAGTTTATATTATACCCTGTCAGACCCTATTTAGAATATTGCCAGCAATTTTGGGCCCCATATCTAAGGAAGGATGTGCTGCCCTTGGAGAGGAGGTTCACGAGAATGATCCTGGGAATGAAAGGCTTGACGTATGAGGAACGTCTGCAGACTCTGGGTCTGTCCTCAATGGTGTTTAGAAGAATGAGTGGGCATCTCATTGAAACTTCTCGAATATTGGACGGCCTGGATAGAGTGGACATGGGGAAGATGTTTCCATTCATAGGGAAGGCTAGGGTCTGAGAGCACAGCCCTCTAAAAGGCAGAGACAGGTATGTTCTTGGTTGGTAAGGGGATCAGAAGTTATGGGGAAAAAGCAGGAAAATAGGATTGAGAAACTATCAACCATGAGAAGTCTTGATGGGCTGAATGGCCTCATTCTGCTCCTCTATCTTATGGTCTTATATCGAGTCAGCAATCTGCTCCTGAATCAGGTCCAAATGTTGCTTTGGTTGCAAATTGGCCTCAGTTACATCGAAACCAGCGATAGTCTGAGATGAGATGGTGCTTGATTGGTAACTTCATTTGGATCGGTTATTCTACGGCGGAGATCCCATTTCCTCCCCAGAATGGGGCATTGGCCAAACTTAGGATTCATGTGACCCACCCCACCGTCCCCGCCAGGTTCCCACCCACAGCAGGCAACAGCCCGATTATTATTCAAGCTTGTAATCCAATTAGAGAGTCTGACGGCCCATTCACAAGCCCCCACCCCCCTCACCCCCCCCTCCCCAAGTCATACACCCGGCTTTCCAGTGGGAATGACACCAGGCTTGCTTCCGTGTTGCTAATCACAAGCAGGGACATGGCATGCTGGACCCCAAGGGTTCGGGGAGAACCACCAGTCCTCATAAAATAGGGGCATCCTCCCCTCCACCATCACTCAAATCATGGGTCACCTGCCCTCACCCCCCCCCCACACGTGTATGAGGGCGACCTGACCTCATCTCATCTTCCTTCTCTCTTCAGACTCCCCCCATTTAGACCCCCTTTCCTCTTAGACACCTCATCCAGGCCCCCTCCTTCCTTCAGACCTCTCATTCAGACCCACTCCCCCCTCAAACCCGCCACAGGCCCCTCTCCCTCTGAACCCCACTCAGGACCCCTACCCCCCTCAAACCCGCGCCCCCCCCCCACTTAGGCCTCCTCCCCATTCAAAACACCACTGATTCCGTCCCATTCAGCTGTGATTATTTACACTTCTTTTCACACTTGCAATCATCTTAAACACCTCCAAGTTCCAAACTGCAGTATTTACAAAGGCTCTAAGCCTGATTGACAACAATGGATCTTCACATCATGAGTTGAGGTCCATTAAACTGTCCAAGGAGTTCTATTTCGAAGCCCCGCGTTCATTTTGACACAAATCAAAGCGTTCCAATGGATTGGAGAGGGTTTCAAAGGTTTCAGCTTGTTCGGAAAACTCAGAGACTTCAAATCCGAGCTGTGTGAATACACTGGAACTGAGGGCACAGCTGCACAGAACAGAACCCCCACACACCAGGTGAAATTGGTATCTCTGCTGTCAAATGAATTCAAAGGGGTCTGCTCACACCCGCAGCTTCTGACAGGGAGAAAGGGAAATCCCTGCTGCAGGATGGAGTGCTGCTGTGATTTAAAATCCTACCCCGAGACTGGGGAGCATGGAGATTAAAGTAACCTGGTCAATTCAGAATTTTCACAGCTGACAGGCTGTGTTGTGGATATTAATCGCAGACCTGCCAGGGGTGGTCTTCAGATCTACCAGGACTAGGAGGGGCAGTCCAGCCCAGTGGAGAGTGATGAGGTCAATCTCTTGTCACTAGTGCAAGCCCGCCCAACCCCCAGGACCCTTACGGGACCCTTTCTCTGCACCTTGGCAGGGGTAGAGGGGCAAATGGCCACTGGGCCTACCTTCTTGACTCCCTCTTGGTGCCCAAAGTGCCAGATCAGGGTCTACAGTGCCAAGGTGCCAGGGGGCAGTGCGCTGGTGTCATTCCCACTGGAAGGCCAGGTGCAAAACTGGGGGTGGGTTGGGTTGGGGGGGGGTGGGTAGATGGGGTGAGGGGAGTGGGGGGGTTGTGAATCAGACTCTCGTGGATTACAATAAGCAAGCTTGAATAATAATAGGGCTGTTGCCTGCTCTGGGTGGGAACCCGTTGGGGATGGCGGGGTGGGTCACATGAATTGGCCAATGCCCCATTCTGCAGGGGGGGGGGGGGATTTCCGCCAGAGAATGACCTATCCAAATGGGTGTGGCCTAAATAAGGGCTTGAGTAGAGGGTCTGAGGGAGAAGGGGGGGCTGAGTGGGGGGGTATCTGAGGGGAAAGGGGGCTGAGTGACAGGTGTCTGAGGGGGAAGGGGGACTGAGTGGGTGTTCTGAGAGGGTTGGGGTCGGGCTGAGTCATCGTCATGGCTGAGTGGTGTGTCGGGGGGAGTGATTACCTTGACTTTGTGTGTGGGAGGAAGATGTCCCATGATGGTGAGGTGTCGGTGCTGTACCCCTAGTTAGTGAGGGGGGCATCAGTTAATTTTTTGTGGGGTAGGGGGCCTGTCTCTGAGCAGGGAGATCGGGGTACCCTTTACAAACAACTCCCCGATCTCCGAACCGCGGGGCTGGCCAGCTGGTTACCCTGGGATGCGTTCATCACCATTATTATAGTTGGGTGTTCTCCTAGACAGGCACCAGTGGGAAGCAATCCCGCCAGTGTGGGCACTTAGCTTGAAAACGGGAGAATTCTGCCCAAGGATAAATAGCCCCAAATCCCCTTCCTTATTGGAAAATTGGCAGTTGGCAACAGGATGCAAAACCATACAACAGGGGGTATCATGGTGATCGTAAACTCAGCCGTAGGAAATGGAGCTCTTTATAGATCAACGTAGTAATTCTATCTGTGGTGCCAGGTGAAGCTGGAATCTTATTTTGAGGCCCAGAAAGAAATTTCTGGGTGGTGCCCACCACCGTCCCTCCCCCAGCCCCTCTCCCACCAGCCAACTCTGATTTATCCATTAACCAAGGACATCTGCAATGGATAAAGCCACACTCTGTCAAGATAAAAATCATGACCACCCCCATTCAGAAAGACACGGGGTGGAATTTTCCCACGGGAATCGTAGCAGGAGGGACATGGGCCATGCAAAGGTCCGTTGACCTCGGGTGGGATTGTTTGGCCTAGGGGTGAGCGCGGCCTGGAAACCCAACTCACTGACTTGGAGAACATTGGAAGGAGACACCGCACTGTGATTTGCTCTGAGTTTGATATTTTTATCGTAGGTTTCTGCGTTGGGAATGGCGAATGAGAATTAACAACACAAAGGTGTCAAGAGTAAATGTGAACCAGGTTCTCTTACCTAAGATGGCCACACAAAGGAGGAATATCGAACTGTTGAGTTAATAATATCACACCTCCCCCAAAATCACTCAGCTTTGGTTTGAGGTTGGAAATGTTTCCAGTAAAGACTCTTTGTGATGGATCAAAGAGCAGTGTTCGGTGCACAAGGCGGGGAACTGCTTTCTGAGAAAGAGCTGATTGATGATGGTCGCTTCACAGGATCCTTACAGTACAGAAGGAGGCCATTCGGTCCATTGAGCCTGCACCGACATCAATCCCACCCGGGCCCTATCCCCATGCATGTTTATCCTGCCTTACCCCCCACTGACACTAAGTGGCAATTTAGCATGGCCAATGCAACGAACCAACACGTCTTTCGGACTGTGGGAGGAAAGTAAAGCACCCGGAGGAAACCCACGCAGACATGGGGAGAACATGCAGACTTCACACAGTGACCCATGCCAGGAATCGAACCCATGTCCCTGGAGCTATGAGACAGCAGTGCTAACCACTGTGCCGCCCCATTTCTTCCCAGTCTCACCCCTCTTCTTTGTCAGGCTCTTTTCAATTACAATCACAGAATCGTACAGAGCAAAAGGCCATTCAGCCCATCACATCTTTGATAGCCCTTTGAAAGAGGCCTCAATTAATCCCCTTTCTCTTTTCCCATATATCTATAAATCTTGCCTTTTGAAGTTGAAGCACATCATGTAATCATTTCATCGATCTACGATAAACAGAACATGTCACCTGATTATATTATTCCTGATTATATGGACTAATATGTTACAGATGTTGTGGCAATGTGTACTTTTACATGCGTGTTGTAGCCTGGAGCTATGGCTGAGGCTCCAAATTTCTCTCCTCCACATAGCTGACCAGGAATCTCTCCCCCTCTCATCTCTCACCATTGATGTGTTGGAAGGACCTACAGTTTGATATTCCATCTGTTGGCCGTGTTATAAACGTACCTTTCTGGGTCATCAAGCCCGAGGATGGGACTCGAACCCGGATCTCCTGGTTCAGAGACAGGAGCGCCAACCCATGGCGCCACTCCCTGGATGGCACAAGTGCCAAGTGCCTGTAATGATGTGACAGCAGAGGGGTTTTTTATTTAGGTTGGACCATCTTCCTTATCAAAAGACATCTCGTCAAGCTTTAAAACTCCACTTTCACCGTATACTTTTTTACGATGTGGTTTTCCAACTTTTATCCAAACTGGAACTTTTATTATCATGATAGGGGAGCTTCAAGGACGACAGTATGTCATTGCATAATCTCCTGCGTCACAACATTTGAAAGCTTCCCAATAAAATATCTTATTCACTTTGAGTATATCTGCTCTGTCCCCTCAGGCAGTGAATGCATGGTTGGAAACATAGAAATTAGGAGCAGGAGTAGGCCATTTGGCCCTTCAAGCCTCCTGCGCCATTCATTTTGATCATGACTGATCATCAAATTCAATATCCTGATCCCCCTTTCCCCCCATATCCCTTGATCCCTTTCGCCCCAAGAGCTATATCTCACCTCCTCTTGAAATCACACAACTTTTCGGCCTCAACTACTTTCTCTGGGAGTGAACTCCACACATTCACCACCCTCTGGGTGAAGAAATTTCTCCTCGCCTCAGTTCTAAAAGGTTTACCCGTTATTCTCAAAGTATGACGCCTAATTCTGGACTCCCCCATTTCTGGAAATGCCGCAGAAAACAGCCCCAAGGGGTCAAATTTCACTGGGGATGCCACCACAATTGGGGCGATGCGGTAGCACAGTGATTAGCACTGCTGCTTCACGGCTCCGGGGTCCTGGGTTCGATTCCCGGCTCGGGTCACTGTCTGTGTGGAGTTTGCACATTCTCCTCGTGTCTGCGTGGGTTTCCTCCGGGTGCTCCGGTTTCCTCCCACAGTCCAAAGATGTGCGGGTTAGGTTGATTGGCCATGCTAAGAAATTGCCGCTTAGTGTCTAGGGATGTGTAGGTTAGAGGGATTAGTGGGTATGATATGTAGGGATATGGGGGTAGGGCCTGGGTGGGATTGTGTTCGGTGCAGACTCGATGGGCTGAAGGGCCTCTTTCTGCACTGTAGGGTTCTATGAGTCTATGAAAATTCCCATGGCATCTTTGAAACTGGGAAGAACGACAGAAAGGGGTTTTCTGGGGCAAATTTTCCCTGGGGTTTCCTGCAATATAATACTGAATTAGCAGTGGGAGTTCAGAGGGATCCCTCTGTATAAATCTTAAACCCTGGGGTTTAGGATAGGAATTAGGAGCAGAAGGGGACAAATTCAGTCCTTCGAGCCTGCCCCGCCACTCCATCAGATCATAGCTGATCTCTCCCTGGTCTCAAATCCAACTCCCCACGTGTTCTCCATATCCCTTTAACCCATTTTTTTAAAAATTAGAAATATATCTACCTCCTTCTTGAAATCATTTAATGATTCAGGCTCCCCCATGCGATGGGGTAGCGAGTTCCACAAATTCGCCACCCTCTGTAAGAAGTAGCACCTCCTCATCCCAGTTTTAAATCTACCGCCTCTCAGCCTATACCTGTGCCCTCTTTGTCCTAGATTGCCCCACGAGGGGAAACATTTGATTTAGCCATAGTGAACAGGAGTGAGTGTTCGGCTGCATTCGGAGGACGCCCCCTACAACATCATAGCACCAGAGACAATCCTGGATTTTAATAGCATTCAGCTTAGGTTCTGAGATTTGAAATACACATTGCCAACTCAAAGAGTTTAGCAAAACTTTGGGAAAATCCCAGGATTTGGCTATGGTCAGGGAACGGATATGGTAGGATTGCCCAGTGGGCTTTATTTATTGGGGAGTGGGCGGCACTGTGGCACAGTGGTTAACCTTGCTGCCTCGGGTCACTGTCTGCGTAGAGTCTGCGCATTCTCCTCATGTCTGCGTGGGTTTACCCCGGGTGCTCTGGTTTCCTCTCACAGTTCAAAGATGTGCGGGTTAGGTTGATTGGCCATGCTAAATTGACCCTTAGTGTCAGGGGGGTACTAGCAGGATAAATGTGTGGGGTAACAGGGATGGGACCTGGGTGGGATTGTTGTCGGTGCAGACTCGATGGGCTGAATGGCCCCCTTCTTCACAGTGGGGATTTTATATGCTGTTGGTATCTGTCTATGTTTATCTGTGAGGGGAGGGCGAGAGCAAGTACCTGTCAACATTGGGGTGGGGAACTCGCCAGCTTTGGAAACAACCATTTGTAACATTCTAAAGCTAAGAAATCTCTGAAAGCTTAATCTGGTGTTTTGCGATCGATTCTATATGTCCATTAATTGTCCCAGTTTGGTTCTCTTTCTCCTCAGTTCTGTAAGTAGCAACAGAGCACAGGTTATGATTAGGACATAATTAAGAGGTATTGACTAAAATTAGGGTGAGGAAAGACTCATTGTCTCTTATTTAGCTCAGTTTCTCCCAGGTGTCTGCAATTTTATCGACAATACGTCATTGTGTGACATTTCGAGACTCTGTTTGCTCTCAAATTCTATTCATCTGTCTTGTTTTTGAAAACTCACATTAGGGAATGGAAAGATACTCTGCCTTTCTCTGTCCATGTTCCTCTCCCTATGTAAGAAGTCTCACAACACCAGGTTAAAGTCCAACAGGTTTATTTGGTAGTAAACACCACTAACTTTCGGGGTTTGTCCCTTTGTCAGGTGAGTGGGGAGTTCTGATCACAAACAAGGCATATAAAAGGCACACTCAGTTTACAGAATACTGATTAGAATGTGAGTCTTTACAGCTAATCAAGTCTTAAAAGTGCAGACAAGGTAAGTGGAGAGAGCATTAAGCATAGGCTAAAGAGATGTATATTGTCTCCAAATAGGACAGTGAGTGAGATTTTGCAAGCCCAGGCAAGGCATGGGGGTTACAGGTAGTGTGACATGAACCCAAGGTCTCGGTTGAGGCCGTCCTCATGTGTGCGGAACTTGGCTATCAGTCTCTGCTCAGCGACTCTGCGCTGTCGTGTGTCTTGAAGGCTGCCTTGGAGAACGCTTACCCGAAGATCAGAGACTGAATACCCATGACCACTAAAGCGTTTGCCAGTAGGAAGGGAACAGTCTTGCCTGGTGATTGTCGAGTGGTGATCATTCATCCATTGTCAAAACTGGTGTTGTGAAACTTCTTACTGTGTTTACCCAAGTCCAACACCGGCATCTCCACATCACGACCTCTCCCTATACTCAGTGTTTATAATTCAAATACTAATAGAAGCTGCAGCTGGGGTGGAACTGGCTGTTTGTGATATTTCAGTTACTTAGAAAAAATATGGAGAGCAGGTTTTCTTTCAAGAAGCGTTTTGAGCTTTGATTTGTTTATTAACAGACTTAGACAGGGAACAATGGGGAAATAACAGGGTAAAATGGGTTGTTTCAATTACAACAAGGCAAGGGTAATGAATGGTAAGATGCTCAGGTCAAAGGGACCTTGGCGTGCATGTCCAAAGATCCCTGAAGGCAGCGGGACAGATAGAAAATGGAGGCATTTGGGATCCTTGCCTTTATTGGCCAAGGCATAGAATATAAGAGCAGAGAGGTTTGGATGGAGCTGTATAAAACACTGGTTAGGCCACAGCTAGAGTACCGTGTGCAGCTCTGGTCACCATGCTATAGGGAGGATGTGATTGCACTGGGGAGGGTGCAGAGGAGGTTCACCAGGAACCTGCCTGGACTGGAGGGGTTCAGTATGAGGACAGGCCACTTGAGGGGCAACCTGATCGAGGTGTACAAAATTATGAGGGTCTATATAGATAGGGTAGATAGTGAGGAATTTTTTCCCTTCATAGAGGGGTCAATAACGAGGGGGCTTAGATTTAAGTTAACAAAATTTAGGGGGGATTTGAGGATAACCTTTTTCACCCCAGAAGGTGGTGGGATTCTGGAACTTGCAGCCCGAAAAGGTGGTGGAGGCTGGAAAGCTCACAACATTTAAGAAGCATTTAGACGAGCACTTGAAATACCACAGCACACGAGACTAAGGAGCAAGTAGAAATCATAGAAACCCTACAGTGCAGAAAGGGGCCCATTTGGCCCATGGAGTCTACACTGACCACAATCCCACCCAACCCATAATACCTCTAACCTACGCATCTCAGGACTCCAAGAGGCAATTTTTAGCCTGGCCAATCAACCAAGCCCGCACATCTTTGGACTGTGGGAGGAAACTGGAGCACCTGGAGGAAACCCACGCAGACACGAGGAGAATGTGCAAACTCCACACAGACAGTGACCCGAGCCGGGAATCGAACCCAGGTCCCTGGAGCTGTGAAGCAGCAGTGCTAACCCACTGTGCTACCGTGCCACCCGGTAAGTGATAAGCAGTGGAAAATGGGATTAGAAATCGATAGGTGTTTGAAGGCTGGCACAGACACAATGGGCCAAAGGGTCTCTTTCTGTGCTGTTAAACTCTGTGACAATGGCTGACGTCCATTTCCATGGGGTAGTTTCTCCTGGTGTGGAGATGCCAGCGTTGGACTGGGGTGGGCGCAGTAAGAAGTCTCACAACACCAGGTTAAAGCCCAACAGGTTTATTTGATAGCAAATGCCACGAGTTTTTGGGGGCTTTGCCCACTTTAACCTTTAAGACTTCTTACTAGTTTTACCTGGGGCAGGCCAGCAGCCTGTCACTGGAGATAATAGCTTGAGGGACAGCATTCTGCATCAAGCATGGCGGAGCCCAGTGCACTGTCCTGCTCTAACCAACTACCAGAGGCAAAACAGAAGAAATTATAGGCTGATATTCAACCTGGTGGAAGCAGTTTGGAGAAGGTTTACTGGAGGGATACCTGGACTATATGGATTGTCTTTTGAACAAGTTAGGCTTGTATCCTGTGGTAAGGTTATATGAGGCATTGGTGCGTCCGAATTTAGAGTATTGTGTACAGTTTTGGTCACCTAGTTACAGGAAGGAAGTAAATAAGGTTGAAAGATCGCAGAGAGGGTTCTCGAGGATGTTGCTGGGACTTGAGAAGCTGAGTTACAGAGAGAGATTGAATAGATTAGGACTTTATTCCCTGGAGAATGAGGGGAGATTTGATAGAGGTGTATAAGATTTTGATGGGTATAGATAGAGTGAATGCAAGCAGGCTTTTCCCACTGAGGCTAGAGGAGAAAAAAACTCAGAGGACATGGGTTAAGAGTGAAAGGAGAAAAGTTTAAAGGGAATATTAGGGGGGGATTCTTCACGCAGAGAGTGGTGGGAGTGTGGAATGAGCTGCCGGATAAATGCGGGGTCACTTTTAAGAGAAACTAGGACAGTTACATGGATGAGAGGGGTGTGGAGGGATAGGGTCCAAGTGCAGGTCAGTGGGACGAGGCAAAAAAATGGTTCGGCAACAGACAAGAAGGGCCAAAAGGCCTGTTTCTGAGCTGTAATTTTCTATGGTTCTATCCACTGGAGTTTAATAGAGTAAAAAGCGATTTGATTGAAACGTATCAGATCCTGAAGGGTATTGAGAGGGGGGATGTGGAGAGTCTCGGGGAGAATCTAGAATCTGGGGACACAGCAGTTTACAAACAAGGGGTCCCCCATTTAAAACAGAAATGAGGCAAAATTTGTTCATTTAGAGGGTCATGAGTCTTTGGAACTCTCTTCCTAATAAGGTGATGGAAGCAGAGAGGCTGATCTTACCAAGCCCCGAGTGAGGGTAATGACAGAAGAGTTTCAGATCCATTTCTGGGCATGTTAAAAATCCAATCTTACCACATTCCGAGCAAAAAAATGAAACAAGTTCTGTTTCCTATCAGCAGGAAGAGGAGGTGGGGCCCATGATCTATCCCCACCCCCAGCCCAGCCGATTGCTCCCCTCCCCCCAGTTGGCCCACCTTCTATCTCAACTCCGCCTCCAGTCGATGGCCGCCCCCCCACTCCCCCGGCCCCCCCCGGTCAATCACCGGTTACAGAGTGTGCAGTGCTCCCCACCCCCAACTCCCAGTTGCACAGTGCACAGAGTTCCCCCATCTCCCCTTTGGATAGACACCCTCCAAGCCCTGCCCCTTCCCTTTAACCTCACCCGCTCAGGCTCCGTCCCCTTGGCAGTGCCAGAGTGCCTGGTGGGCAGTGCCAGGGTGCCAGTCGGTGCTTAGACCCATGCCCCCAATCTGCCAGAGGGGCCTCCAGTCCTACCAGCGAGTCCCCATTGATGGGGACTATACATCATCCATATGAACAATTTTGTCCCAGGCTCACTTATAATATTTAAATCTCAACTTAAATATTGAGATCAGCCTCGCACCTGAAAAGGGGGCATAAGCAAGAGAGGGAGGGGTGAACGGTTATCGGGAGATTGGTGGGATGCAGAGTTGAGGTTCCTATCATGATCTTATTGAATGGCGGAGCAGGCTTGAAGAGCTGAATGGTCCACTCCAGATTTTAGTTCATATGTTCTGATCGGCTACATTATGGACACGCCTTGCTTGGCCACCAAATCCAGGAGTGGGGCTAGAACCCAGAGTTTGGAATTCAGAGGAAGGTCAGCCGACAGAATTCATTCCCATAGAAAAGCAGTGGGGACCAAAATATTTTGTGTTCTCAAGGAGTGAGATATAGGGGCGGCACGGTAGCACAGTGCTTAGCACCAGGGACCTGGGTTCGATTCCCGACTCGGGTCACTGTCTGTGTGTGGAGTTTGCACATTCTCCTCGTGTCTGCGTGGGTTTCCTCCGGTTTCCTCCCACAGTCCAAAGATGTGCGGGTTAGGTTGAGTGGCCATGATAAAAAATTACCCCTTAGTGTCCAGGGATGTGTAGGTTAGAGGGATTAGTGGGTAAATATGTAGGGATATGGGGGTAGGGCCTGGGTGGGATTGTGTTTGGTGCACACCTGATGGGCCAAAGGGCCTCTTTCTGCAATGTAGGGTTCTATAATTCTATGCCGCAACCCACAAGAAGTGAAGAAATCTTGATATGCTAGCATTGAGCACATTTCACTCAGCTAGCACGGATGCAATGGGCCAAAGGATCTTCCTCAGTGGGTGGACATGTTGGTGACCACCCTCCCCCACCCCCACTTATCCTACTTCCCAGTCCAGCCTCTGCTCCCCCCAATCACCTCCCCTTCCCAGCTCAGCACAGCCATAGCAATCCCCAGGAAGCTCAAAACAGTGTCCACTTTCCTTCAACTGGGCCCACCAACTGCATGCCACTTAGTCACAAAGTTAAGGTCCTAATTTACCCACCTACTGGCAACTTAATTTCAGCACAGTGGTCCCTTAATGCCTGAAAGGACTTTTCAACATCGTTCATTGGAAAAGCTTTAAAAGTTCTGGTAGGCTCACGGTGGTTAGCACCGCTGCCTCACGGTGGTTAGCACCGCTGCCTCACGGTGGTTAGCACCGCTGCCTCACGGTGGTTAGCACCGCTGCCTCACGGTGGTTAGCACCGCTGCCTCACGGCGCCGGGGACCCGGGTTCAATTCCTGGTTTGGGTCACTGTCCATGTGGCGTTTACACGTTCTCCCCAAGTCTGCGTGGGTTTCCTCCGGGTGCTCCGGTTTCTTCCGACAGTCCAAAGGTGGGCAGGTTAGATGGTTTGGCCATGTTAAATTGCCCCTTAATGCCCCGGGATGCATAGGTTAGAGGGATCAGTGGGGTAAAATAGGTGGGGTGATAGGGGTAGGGCCTGGGTGGGATCTTGATCGGTGCAGACTCGATGGGCCGAATGGCCTCCTGCTCTGTAGGGATTCTATGATTCTGGGAACAAAATTCCGACAGTCTATCCTAACTTTGGGAAACTGATTTTGCCCTCAAGTCAAACTTCCCACTCCTAACAGGACTGGAAGATTCCACCAACCGTATCCCAGTCTCTTCTGAAAAAAAACCATAGTATCTACTTTCTTCTGACATAAATTTCCTCCTTTTTTGTTGTTAATGCTGCCAGTAAGCTGTCTGGTGATCCGTGCATGATTTACATTTCTATAACAATCAAACTGTTATTCTCCAACGGCCCAGAGGCAAGAAGCCCCTTCCCCAACCTCCTGTGGTGATGGGGCTCACTGCTGCGGCCTGGTGGCCAGCCCCTGTCTCAGCACCCTCAGTGTCCAGTGTTTAGTAATACATTCTCCCCATCAGAGGGTCTGCTTATTAGCACCAACAGTATGGAGAGACGATGGCCTGGTGATGTTATTGCTAAAAAGTATTCATCCAGGAAAAATCAACTAATGTTCTGGGGACCAGGGTCCGAATCCCGCCACGGTAGTTGGTGGAATCCCAATTCAATAAAAAAGTATCTGGAATTAAGAATCGGCTGATGACCTTGAAACCATTGTTGAAAAAAAAAACCCCATCTGGTTCACTAATGTCCTTTAGGGAAGGAAATCTCCCTTCCTTAGCCAGTCTGGCCTACATGGAGTACAGACTCCAAACAGATAATGACCCAAATTGAACCTGGGTTCCCAGCACTGTGGTGGCAGCAGTGTGCCCACCACTGTGCCCACCAGAACTTCAAAGCTGCTCCAATGAACAATGTTGAGAAGTCAACATGAACAATGTTGAGTTAGCCATTAAAGGACAGCAAGGTGGTCAACTTTCAACTACCCTCCAAGGGCAAGTAGGGATGGGCAATAAATGCTGGCCAGCCAGCGACACCCACGTCCCACGAATGAATATTTCTTAAAATTCACAATAAAATGAGCCTCCATATGAAATTACGGATATTTGAGCAGCGTTTGCGCATTTTGAAGTAATTTGATGAGATGATAAAGTAATTTTTTTTTAATTTTCACAAGGAATGTGTACAGAATATATTTATCAACTATATTATTATCATTGGCAATCCAATAGTGGAGTGGAGGTCACTGGTTAGGGAAAGTTGGTGATTGGAAATGCATCTGAGGGAGGGGGTCAGAGGAGATTTTGGGCGAGAGATTGGGTGTGATTGTGGAAGGGGCTGTGGGTGGGGTTTGGGGAGACACCCAGCAGGCAAAGGGGAAACAACACTGGCCCTCAACCACAGAGGGGCAACCTTCCCCCCCCAACACTTAATGAATGGATCACCCCTCATCATTACTGACATTTATCTCCTTCCACAACCCCATCCCCCACCGCCACTGCTGCCCCCTGCCCCCACATAAACGGGAAGTCCCTAATAGGGTTCCCGGGAGGCCCTGCCCCCAGGTCCTGCCCTTTGGCAGTGCCACCCTGACAGGGTTCTGCCCTGCCATTTTTCTAACAACCCGAGGGCTACACTGGTCTCCCTGTCCCTGTCTGGCATGGTCATCGCAGCTGCTGGACAGCAATAGTGATTCCTGTTAGTATCCAACAGGTTGGTGGGGTAGGGAATCATCTGGTGCTCCTGGGAGCAACAGCACCCTGTCATTTCGGAAGATTTCTCTGTTAAAATTGATGGTAATCAGGTGAATGCCCTCGCTGGAGAGCTGGGGTAATCTCGTTCCGAGATCTTCTGAAAATGACCACGTTGACTAACATGAATCAGCCTTTGTCTTCTGACTGCTCTGTCTGGCCTTTACCCTCCCCGGCAAATTTGGAAACAGTCTTGTTCTAAGATTGTGGTTCATTAATAACTCTATTGGTGAAACTCTCGCTGTTGCCTGTGGAGTAGCCTAGAAGGAATTGTGAGATTCTGGTCTCAAGGGTTCCCCTGACTGCTTCTCTTGGATCGTTCAGCTAGTCTGTAGCGTACAATGTTGAAAACTGCACCTCAAACACTTCCATCCACTTTGAAAGTGCATCAACACGGGGCAAAAACATTGTGCCCATGAACGACTAACATAATCAACATGAACCCATACCCAAGGCTGGCCAGGACCCTCCCAATGATATAGCGGGCAACCTTTGGCACTGTTCACAGTGATTGACTAGGCACTCAATGTTGGCATCAATGCCAGGCACCAGACATAACTAAAAGGTGAACATTTTCACTTAGGTATACCCGGATGGACACTGGGCATTGCAGCCAGGAGCAACTCCCTTCCTGGTACAGGGACGTTGACACTTACCCCCAAAGTAAGTTGCCAACTTCGCAACTTAATTATCTTTTCATACATTATACAGTTTCATCTCTTCAGGAACTGGTTCAACGGCCTGATCTATTGGTATCCCGTGCGTCATTTTGAATGGCAGTGGATCCCTGAAACTGGCAAAATGTTCAAGAAGTTCAATGCCACAACTATTTTCTGTGGCACTGGGGGAGGTGCTACACCCTCTGCTAAAAGTGGGTGATAAGTACATCTGCATTTGCTGTATGCTTTCCAGGCTTGAAGGCATGTCACAGGCGAACAGAATTAATGTCCAGCACTGAATTCTCGCTGATGAGGTTGACGGAAAAACCTTGTCTTCTCCAAAAAGACCCAAGAGTAGTTTGTGGGCCGGGACGGTGGTAAGGTGCTGCCTGTACACATACTGGTGGAACTTTTTTTATCCCATAGATTCTTGACAAGCCTTTTTCAATCTGAGAATAGCCTTTTGTGAGAGGCTTCTCGAGGTGTTGTTAGTGTGCGCTTAAACTGGACCAGCTGACGGGCAACACGACAGCTCAGTGACTATCACTGTTTGCTGTGCAGATACATGGATTTGGGCCGGTGTCTGCGGGAGTTTGCACATTCTCCCCGTGCTGGCGTGGGTTTTCTCCGGTTCCCTCCCACACCCCAAAAACGAGCTCTTAGGCTGATTGGTGTAACAAATTGTCCCTAAATTAGTCTTCCCTCAATCTTCCCCAATAGGCGTAGATGAAGGTCATAGGTAGAGGAGGGCACTCACAATGTTAAAATGGTGGCGTGGGCTCGTTGGGCCAAAGGGCCTGTTTCCCATGCTGTGTTGTTCTTTGTGTACCCTATAGGTCTTCCAGATCCACTGTCCACCTTATGGGGCAATACTGCACACTGATATCATATGGGGAGGCATCACAGATAAACACCACTTCCTTAGACTGGTCGAAATGGACCAGTAACCCTGATAAATTTACCAATTGCTTTACTCTGTTAAAATCTACCTCCTGGTGATTTTCCAAAACTGACGCTGGTGCTTGTTTGGCAAGATATACAAGGGAGCCAATAATATTGACAGGTTTGGTAGTAAACACCCATAGTAAGTCACCATTCCTCAGAGTGACTTGAGCTCAGCAGTGTTTTTGGGGGCTGGGGCCTCCTTTATTGCTCTGACCTTGTCTTCCATGGGGTGTAATCCTTGTGCATCAACGTGGTACTCCAGGTTGGTTATCCCTTGTGGCTTGCCAAATGCATTTTTTTCTTCTTGAGGTGAACTCCAGCCTCTTGGAATCTGTTTAGCACCTTCTCTAAGTTAGCTAGGTGCTTGGCTTCTGTTGATCCAGTTACCAAAACATCATCCAGGTGTATTACAAAACGTGGCAGTCCTTGCAACAGACTTTCCATTGTTCTCTGGAAAAGTGCTGGCGACACACCAAATCTTTGTGCATGTTTTGATGTGTGTGGCTCACTTCAAGTGTGGTACAACACAGACCTCTGGCTAGCTTTGCATACAAGTCTACAACCTTTGGGATTGGATACTTACCTAATTTAGCAGCTTGATTAACAGTTAGTTTGTAGTCTCCATACATGCGAACACTCTTGTCAGGCTTTATCGCAGGAACTATTGATGTTGCCCACTCCATGGACTAAAATGACTGAGGAGTACCCAGTTCTATCAATCTCTTCGATTCCGAGTCCAGCTTTTCTCACAAGGCATACTGGTCTTGCTCTAAACCAAACAAGGGGTTGCCTCAAGGTCAACTTAAATCTTTGCCACCAAGCCCTTCATTTTACTCAACTCATACAATCTCATATTTCTCATTAACTCAGGCAGTCTTGGGAGATCCAGTTTAACTTGATTACCTTGAGCCAATCACGGCCCAGGAGACTTGGCCCTTGGCCTGACACTATTATTACTGGGAGCTGAGTGGACTGCTGCCACCAGCTTATAGGTCCTGTGGTAGTATCCTTCATTTTGATGGCTTCTCCTGTGTAAGCCTCAGTTTTGCTGCAATATCCCCTCAATCTCAATGGTTAGACTCCTTATAAATATTGCAGTGTGTCTTCTCCTATCACCCCATGGCAGGGGCTCCCATATCAGCTTCCATCTTTAAGGGCCTACTATTTACCAAAAGCATCACAGTGTTGGGGGCTACACTTTTACATGAGTGAATATTTAATTCCTTACTCCTGGACTCATCCATATTAAGCACTTGTGATGTATCACTAACTCTGTTAATGGATAGACTTGAATTACTTTTTCATCCGTACCTTAAGTGACCTTTCCTGTGGCAGAATGAACATTCAGCCTCTTTACACCTGCAGGCTTCAGGGAGTAATTACCCCAGCACTGGTAACACTCCACCTCAATCCTAACCATTGATTGGTTCTTTTAAATCTTCTCAATCTATTCATGGCTGCATTTGCTTCCGGTTTTAACATTACATCTGCATTTTTAGTGCCACTGCGGACTATAACTTCCCGTGCTAACTGGTGAAGTGTACCATTTTGCCCGCTTGGAGGCTCCTGTGTACCTTTCCAGGTGCTGTCCACCTCCAGCATTATCTAAAGCGCTTTCTTGAAAATTATTTCTCCCTCTATTAACAGCTTCCTTTGAATGGCCTCAATATTTACCCCGCAGACTAAACCTTCCCGCAGCAGATCATCGAGAGTGGTTCCGAAGTCACAGTGCTCTATCTTAACTCAGTCATCTAAGTTGCAATTGTTTCACCAGGGACTCTCTTGTTTGAGTTAAACCTAAATCGCTGCAATATTACCAATGACTATCCAGTGCATGACTTGGAACCAGGCGCACATTTTAAGTTTTAGGCCTGGGTCCCACACACTCTCTTCCCCTCCTCCTTTATTCTATTGACCTGGAAACAATAACCCAAACATTCAATGTATTGTGTCCAGTCCTCCAAAGGTCCATCAAAAGCACCTATCCATCAGAGTAGGGGCACATCTGCAAATACATCTGTTTCTTAATTTGAACTGAACTTTATACTCACAATCCTGGGACCACTTTACTTTTATTTGATCCTTGTCGCCAATGTAATAATTCCTGTTCACCGATTAGGTAAATAACAACTGCAACATTTATTTACAATTAGCCATAATACAGAAGCTTGCAGCTCCATGTCAGTGTCTGAGAAGGTTCTGGAATAAAAACCCAAGGTCACCGGGGTGATCCCCTACCCTGCTCCCCAATTGGTTCCCAAGGTCATGTGACCCTTATTCTGTTAATGGATTCTTAATTGCCGCACCGCCCTTAAAAAGCAGCTGGAAGCAATGAATTACACAGAGGTTTTTACACAGAGGAATTACAGAGACATTTACAGCACAGAAACAGGCCAACGGGTCTTGTTCTACAAAAAAAACTTCTTTCTATTTTGTTCCATCTCACCAGCCTCTCCCGGTGTCCCTTCTTGTTCACGTGCATATCTATTTTCTCTAAATTGTGTTGGTGCTAATCACTCAACCATTCCTCTTGGAGCTCGAAGGGCTGGATGGCCTACTCCTGCTCCTATTTCTTATGTTCTTAGACTTAATCAGTGGCTGAAGTAAAGCAGTTTCTCTGGATTCCTTATGGAGGTTATTAGTGATGACCATCTCTCTATGTTTGGGGCTTTTGTCCTCCGCCACAACTGCAGGTATCTTCCAATTAATAATACCCTATTGAATCCCTTCCAAATTTTAGAAGACCCCTATTCGATCACCCAATACTGCCCCTTCTGTAGTGGGAAATAAACCAGAAAGATGGCATAGAAATAGCTGCCCGGCACATGAAAGGTTAAAAGGCATTAAGCAGGCACTGATTTTCAATGCAGACAACCACTTGAAACTTAAACCACAGGGCAGACAGTTATTTAGATTAAACATAGAGGGAACAAATAGTGCAGGAAGCCAGGCATCTTAAAGATAAAGACAGTCCTGGGACAATGGGGTCTGATAGGGAGATTAGCCACGAATGGGAATGGGAATGCATAAAAGCAGGAAAACCCAATTACTGTATGAATAGACTGAGACTAAGTCATTGATTAAAGAGGAAATGTATCCATTCATGGAACAATGCGATATTGAAATGCTGGTGTCTGTATCTGTCTATAATGATGTGTTAAACGATGTTTACCTACTTGATGACAACGATGTGTTAATGATGTCCGGTCCATCTATTGTGGAAAAGATGGACCACTCCTATTGTATCATTGAGAGAAGGTAGCTGCCCAGTGCTGCGGAGTGCCAGTGCCTTTTCTCCACGAAGCTTCGTTAAATAAAACTGTACTGTCGCACCCCCAGTCTGACTCCAAAGTGGTAATTTTCCCACAACACTTCCAAGGGAAATAGCTGGAAGCAGCTGTGAAGCGAGTGTTGATGGCTCTCGAACATCACGGCGGAGCACAGCTCATCCGAAAAAGTACGTGAGGACTACAAGGAAGAACAAACCAAATGTCTTTATTTATGACCAATCTACAGGACTATCCGTCTGTGACAACGGGGGGCACAGATTGAAACCAACCTCTGAGATGGTGCCCACCTCCTCAAATGGCGAGTACCAGCTCGATCTCCCTGCTGCCAGCTGGACAGTTACAGACAGTGGCAACAAAGCCAACACCCCTCATAGTGCCAACGTCTCTCAAAGAGGCGGTAGATGCAAGGGGAAGATTACTGGCGTCGTGTGTTCTCCCTTTCATCCAAAGTGTAGACGTACGCTGTTCCCAGAATATCCCAACTGAACCAAATGCATTAACGTGAAGGTTAAATAAATCCCGGCATTTAAAAACTATACAAGCTCTACTTTAAGAATAAATTACAAAGAAACATAATATGGGATCTAGTTCATTTGAACTCGAAGAATCATGTTTAAACTGTAGAAATCGTATCTTTACATTCTTCTCAATAATGTGGAGCAGGAGTCTCTGCTGTGCAAATCGCCACCAAATCTGGTTTAATTCTTTATCAAAGGTACGTGATCACTCGAAGGCTGCGGTTTTCTGGCATTAGTTGCTACTCATTGTCTGAAGCAAAGAAATTGGATTATTAGTGAATACAACGACAGCAAACCAGGTTACATACACGCAAACTAGGAGCAGGAATAGGCCACTCTTTAAGTGTCCAGATCATCAACAATCTGTCCTGGACCCCCCGTGCCGACACTATAGTTAAGAAAGCCCACCAACGCCTCTATTTTCTTGGAAGACTAAGGAAATTTGGCATGTCAGCAATGACTCTCACCAACTTTTACAGATGCACCATAGAAAGCATTCTTTCTGGTTGGTATGGGCTCCTGCTCTGCCCAAGACCACAAGAAACTACAAATGGCCATGAATGAAACCCAATCCACCACGCAAACCAGCCTCCCATCCATGGACTCTGTCTACACTTCCCATTACCAGCAGAATTAAGAACCCCATGCACCCCAGACATGCTCTCTTTCACCTGAGATCATGCACCAACTAGCTCAAGAACAGCTTCTTCCCATCAGACTTCTGAATCAACCTACCTTGCATTAACTTGATCTTTCTCTATGACTGTAACATCACATTCTGCACCCTCTCCTTTCCTTCTCTATGAAAGTTATGCTTTGTCTGTATAGCGCGCAAGAAACAATACTTTTCACTGGATGTTAATACGTGTGACAATAATAAATCAAATCAAATCAATATTTCAAAAGTGTGCTGGCAAAGTGAGAAAGTCCCAAATCAGTTGATTTCTTAAAAATGCTCTTAGAAACACAACTTTACTCCTAACACTTCCTGCAAGGTCAATTTTTTTTATTCATTCGTGGGACATGGGCATCGCTGGCTGGCAGCATTTATTGCCCATCCCTCATTGCCTTGGATTGAATGGCTTGCCAGGCCATTCCAGAGGGCAGTTGAGAGCCACCCACGTTGCTGTGGATCTGGAGTCACATGTAGGCCAGACTGGGTAAGGACGGCAGATTTCCTTCTCTAAAGAACATTGGGGAACCAGATGGATTTTTACTACATTCGACAATTTCATTCTTCCTTCCAGTTTTTTTTTAATAGAATTCAAATTCCACCACCTGCCGAGGCAGGATTCGAACCCAGGTCCCCAGAACATTAGCAGAGTTTCTGGATTAATAGTCTGGCGATAATACCACTAAGGCCATCGTCTCCCCATAAATCAATGAGGTCGAGGCTTGCGGGTTGTAAGCATGTAGCGGAATCTTCCAGGAGCTGGAAGATTCCACTACAATTCCCAATGGCTGGGGCAATGGACTCAAGGTAGATTCAAAATGCTTGGAGGCTGAGGAGGGCCTGATGGATCAGGGAACGTGTGCAACAGAGTAGTCTCTGCTTACAAAGATCAGCAGCTCAACTTCCAGCCGCAATGTGCTGGGAATAACACAGGGACAACTATCATAGAATAGAATCAAACCATCCCAACAGTGCAGAAGAAGGCAAAGTGAGATCCATTAAGTGTGCACCGACTCCCTGACAAAGCATCTTACCCAGGCCTGCCCTATTCTCCTGCCCTATCCCTATAATCTCATGTATTTACTATGACTAATCTATCTCACCTGCACGTTTTTGGACTGTGGGAGGAAACTGAAACACCCGGAGGAAACCCACGCAGTCATGGGGGGAATGTGCAAACTCCACACTGACAGTGACCCAAGTCGGGAATCGAACCCGGGTCCCTGGCACTGTGAGACAGCAGTGCTAACCACTGTACCACCATTCCACCCACATGTCCAGCTGGTATGTGCCCAACAACACCTTGCCATTAGCAAGCGCTAGGGAAACCTTATACAGCACACGATTTTATGAATTGTGGGATTCGCAGGCATTTATTGCTTGTCTCTAATTCCCCAAACAGGAGGCATTTAAGAGACAATCACATTGCTGTGGGTCTGGGGTCACATGTAGGCCAGAGTGTCTAAAGATGTGCAGGTGAGGTGGATTGGCCATGGGAAATTGCCCCTTAATATCCAAAGATTTGTAGGTTAGGAAATTAGCCATGGTAATTCTGCAGGGATAAGGCAGAGGGGAGGGTTCAAGTCCTGGACCCCTGGAGAGTGCAGACTTGATGGGCCGAACGGCCTCTGTATGGATTTTATGGTTCTAAACATAGAATACGTAACCCTGACTGGTTTACAGAAAGTGAACAAAGGTCCCATTAACAGAATTGGTAGATGCATCACTCTTAAAATTACCCATAAGCAAAGTGACTGCAATTGAGGTGATGTTTTAAATAGGAAGGGGTACCAGGGAGACCACACTCACCAGGAATCAGTCACTTCAGGCTAAGATTCAGCTGCAAAGAGAAAGAGAAGCGAAGAAAATAGAACCATAGAACCCTACAGTGTAGAAAGAGGCCCTTCGGCCCATCGAGTCTGCACTGAACACAATCCCACCCAGGCCCTACCCCCAATATATTATACCCACTAACCTACGCATCCCCAGATACTAAGGGGCAATTTTTTAAGCACGGCCAATCAACCTAACCTGCACATCTTTGGACTGTGGGAGGAAACCGGAGTAACCCCACGCAGACATGGGGAGAATGTGCAAACTCCACACAGACAGTGACCCGAGCCGGGAATCGAACCCAGGACCCTAGCGCTGTGAAGCAGCAGTGCTAACCACTGTGCTACCGTGCCACCCAATCGAAAGAGCATTTCATAGGAGAATGGGCAGAGACAGTAAAGGGAAGGGGATTTGCGATAAAAGTGTGTATATACATAACGGGGGTGATTCTGAGCTCGCACACTCTGTCTGCGGGATTGATGGCACGTGACCAAAATTCGGGGCGCGCAATTCATGCCGGCAAATCTCCGGGGGAGTGGTGTGAAACAGAGCCACAGAGAGCTCATTTGAATACATTAGCATGTCGTTAGTGAGCACTCTCTCCAGGACTTCCTCCCCTTCCTCACCGGATATTCAGTGGGCATCGGAGTGACGTCACGCCGACGCCATTAACAACAGCTCTACACGGGCATGAGCCCAGCGCCTTCACCTCCCGGGGAGGGCTTCGGGGGGGGGTGAACGCTCAGGTGGTCAGCACCCTCCGCGGTGCAGACTGCCCAGGAAGCAGCGGAGAGGACTCAGGGACACGGATAGGCCTGGCTCGGTGGTGGGGAGGAGGGGGAGGGTTTCAGGATCGCCACTTTGGGGGAGAGAGGTTGGGAGGGGTCACCTGCAGGCCTCGCCTTCCCTACATATCTGAGCGCCCTGAGCTCGAAAGGGGGTGCGTCCCTTCCCGTGTCTTCCCGTGTCCTCCTTCCTGGGTTCCTGCCCATATTGTAGCTCAGGGAGTGCCCTCCCTTGGTGAGGGCTGGCAAGTGGGTGGGAGGGATAGAGCACTGCCATTCTCACACTCCACAGGGATGAGGCACCAGGGCAAGTGTGGTGGCTCCCCAAGCTGAGTGGCACAAACAGGCAGGCCGCAAGTTCTGAGAGCAAACAAAGTGAAGTTTAATGCCCAACATTCAGAACAAAATGGTGACCTGATGCCTACATTTACCCTTGCCCGCTAAGTGCCTACTTAGAGCCTGAAAGGTCCAGGCCTGCTTTTGGGCAGCACGGATATTGAACTGCTGTCCTCCTCGGTGTCAGGTCGGAGGTGTGCTGCTCTCAGGGATGGAGGGTGTCAGATGGACTGGAGAGGCCCAGGGTCCCCTGCCCGGAGAGCCCCAAGCTGTACTCCTGTCCATCCCTCTTCCCTCAGGTTCCTGGGGGCTCTGTGCCTTGGGATGGAGGGACAGTGGGAGTAAGATCTCGTGGATTCTCACCTGTGCTTTGCACCATGGTGCGGGCATCTGCTGCCAGGGAGTGCGTGTCCTGCACCAAGGTCTCCACTGCTAATGCCACCCTGGCAGTGCACTGTTGCGATGGCACCATCTCCTTGGATAGAAGGCGATGGGACTTCTCCAATCAGCTTTGCAGTCCAAGGAGAGCTGTTGTCATCCCTTCCTAATACTGGCGACTCTGCCTTTGCAGCTCCAACAGCTCTGGGATGACCAGTCCCAGGGGCACATCATTGGGCAGGAACCCTGGCCTCCTGCATCCCTCCGGCTGCCAGTTCTCAGGGGCATCCCAGCCTCTGCCTGCGGGGTGGTCACCGCTGAGTGACCCAGAATCCTGCCTACTTTTATGGGACCCACCGAGGAGTGGGTATCTGCACTGGTGTTGGGTGCGGGTGATGGCTCTTTAACTGTGGGATTGGAGAGGTCCCCCTCGGAGCTGCTAGAATCCATGGGGTCCGGGGGGTGCGAGGATTGTCCGGCCCCTGTTCCACCTTCAGCCTACAAGAGAAGGGAGATGGTATCAGTGCGTTACAGGGAATACAGAGGAATCATTGGTTATTCTGAGGCTGGAGGAATGACAGTGTAGTGTTGAGGATTCTCACATTTCTCTGCCGCCTCCCCTTCCCCCCGCAGCGCTCTTCCTCCTCCCTGGCCAGCTCGAGAGCCCAGTCTTCACAACACGTGAGGGTTCTGACCCCAGGCATGACTCCGGTGGGCTGTTCCCGCTTGTTGTGGTTGAGTTTGTCCTGCAATGACACTGAGAGAGAGAGAGTATAGATGGTGGTGTGGACATCTAAGATGGTGATGAGGAGTGGGAGCTGGAGTGTGAGGGACAGAGCAGCTACTGGAGCGGGGGGGGGGGGGGAGGGGGGGCATGGTGATAGTGGGAGGGAGTGGGGGAACAGGGTGCCTGGTGTTGGCACAGGCTAAGGTGGCTGAGTGAGAGGAAGGGCTGGGGGCGCGAGGGGTGTACGAGAGGGTCCGGTGGGAGACAGGGAGCGGCTCACTTACCCTGGCTGCCCTGCTCAGCCAGGGCAGCTGTCACTGCGGGGGTGGTGACCTTGCTGGAAGGCCATCTCCTGGAAGTTGGGGGGTAGACAATATCCCGCTTCTGCTCCACTCCATCCTGGTGAGGGCCACCTCCAAAAAGTGCGGTGTGGCTTCTAGCTTGCCAGTGCCAAGTCCCAACCTGCTGGTTGTTGTGCGCTAATTGCTGGGAGTGTGGGGGTGCCGGTTATATGGAGCCCCACAGTTCTTGCAGTCATTGTGTGGGGTGGGTGAATCATCACAAGTAGGGCACTGGTATAAAAATGATCACTAATGAGGCATAAGACTCCAACTAAAAACATGCCAGTGATGAGAAATGCTCCATTTTCCATGCTGCAATGAACATCCCGCCATTTTTTTGATAAGATAACACCCTATTTTTTTATGTCTCAGGAGAATGTTTTAAAGTTCAATTTTTTTCCTACAGGTAATCAGTAAGTCTGGAAGGAGTACAACTCAGAAGATGGAGAATCAGAATAATCACTCCTTTCATCCTCGCAGATGGTTAGGTTAAGTAGAGTTAATGGACTTTTGTTTACTTAGGTTCCCCCTGCATTTCAAATCGGAGTGATTGACAGGGTCATGTGAAGATGGGGTTTATGTGCTGTCCTGGGTCTGTAGCAATTTAGAATGGCCAAAAAAAACCTAACCGCACATCTTTGGAGGGTGGGAGGACACCAGAGCAAACCCACACAGAGAATGTCTAAACACCACACAGATAGTCACCCAAGGCTGGAATTGAACCCGGGTCCCTAGCACTGTGAGGCAGCAGTGCTAACCACTGTGCCATGGTTTCCTGCTGCTTAACCTCACCCTATCCTACCCATTAAAGTATTGCCTGACAGGATTATCGGGAACTGGGAGAATCCCAGCAGCAATATGATGGAATGTGGATTATGAAACAGCAAACTCCCAAAAAAATCCAATCTGGATCATTGATTGTTGATTGTTAACTGCGGGTTCAATCGAGGCGTTCAAGAGGGCATTGGATAATTGTTTGAATTGAAGCAACGCGCAGGGGTACGGGGGAAAGACAGGGGGGTGGCACTCAGTCACAATGCTCGCTTGGAGAGCCAGTGCAGGCATGATGGGCCAAATGGCCTCCTTCCCCATCGTAATAATTCTGTGATGCTGAGCTCCGCTTCATACTGCCACCAATTGGGTTGTTGCCTGAGTATTCTGAAGATAAAGGGAGAGATTTCAGCAGGGCTGGGTTAGCGCGATCCGCACTGGGCGTCCAGCCCCGAGCACCTCTCCCATCAGCTACAGGCTGGAAATAGGCACAGAGCTATGTTAGTTCTGCAGTGGGGAATTTTAATATAGTCTAAATATGATTAGCGGACCCCTGGGGCTGAAGTCTCCAGGCCGCCTAGCCTGTTCCCCTGCGCCAGGAGCGTTTCACTCCAGAGGCGTTTAGGATGGCTTCCCACTCTCAGGAAGCTAGCAGACCCACACCGCTCGAGTGAAGGGAGGACAATCAGGGCCATCTAATGGGCGTGGGCACCTTGTCAGTGCCAGACTGTGCCCCCTGCCACTGCCCAAGGGACAAAGTGCCAATGCTCAGGGGGCCACCTTGGCGCTGTCCATCGGGGCATGGGGCAGTGCCAAAGGGGCAGGACCTAGTGGACCAATCAGCGGGGTTGGGATGGGTGTCCCGCTGCCACTCTGCATAGGGATCGGTGAGGTGGCAATCGAGGGTGAGCCATGGAGGGTGGGAGGGGGGGGAACTGCAGGGCTGGGATTGGCACTGCGAGGGGAGTGGGTAGGCACTGTCAGGGAGAGGCCGGAAGTGGTTGGGGGATGGACGGGAGGGGGGGTCCTGGTCAGCGCTGACATGGTCTTGGGGCCAGTGATCGGGCTGTGAGGGGGGTGGGGGTGTGGGGCGTACGTGCGGCGTGGGAGAGGGGTGGTCACACGGCCGGCACTGCGGCAGTTGCTGGCCAGCGATCGGGAGGGCGGGCAGTGCGTAGCTACTGCGTGTACGCCAATCTCAGCACCGACAGATTGGCGCGTGCGCAATGGCCCACTCAGCGCCATGTTGTCAGCCTCTCCTGTGAGAATGGGCCCCACCCCCAGCTTTTTGGACTGATTTGTGTTTGTGCCCTCTGCAGTTTATTGTCGATTCTTGTAAAAACCCATCTGGTTCACCAACGTCCTTTAGGGAAGGAAATCTGCCGTCCTTACCCGGTCTGGCCTACACGTGACTCCAGAGCCACAGCGATGCGGTTGACTCTCAACTGACCTCAGGAAACTAGGAATGGGCAATAAATGCTGGCCACTCAGTGATGCCCATGTCCCACAAATGAATAAAAAAGATTCCTAAGGGGATCTGTCTCATCCCCAGCTTCCTGCACTATCTCCATGTCCATTCATTCCATCGATGTCCACTAGATGCCACTAGTTAGGCACCTCTTTGTGGCAACTTGAGCTTTCAAGCAGGCAATGGCCTTATTATCCAATAACTCGCCAAGGCTGAGCTCATTTTAAATTGCAGAGAGACATCTTCGTGCTTAACGCTTGAAGATGGACTTACATCATTAATCCAGCTGTTGTAGGCAGACACTCGGGTGTACACTGTGGGCTTCCTGTCTGTGTTACATGGCACGAGTCCCGTGAAGCTTCCGATGCCGTTGACATACCATCTTCCATCACTACCAAAACAATTCAAGGGACTGCCTGGATCGCCCTGAAGTGAAAGAATTATGTTGTTCCTTTTTTTTATTTCAATATGGTGCTATTTTACTGCCTTAAGGGTCAGTTGGCCTTTCCAGATTAATCTCATACCCAGGATTGACAAAGACCGTCCCGGTGAGTGGGGGGAGTTGGGGGGGGGGGGCGGGCGGGGGGGGTAGTCTTTGAGGATCGTGTCACTCCAAACAGCACCCGACACACAACAACGGTCAAATTCCTGTGTGTGTGCATGTGTGTGTGTGCGTGTGTACGTGTGTGTGTGTGCGTGTGTGTGTGCGTGTGTATGTGTGCATGTGTGTGTGCGCGTATGTTTGCATGTGTGTGTGTGCATGTGTGTGTGTGTGCATGTGTGTGTGTGCGTGTGCGTGTACGTGTGTGTGTGCGTGTGTGTGTGCGTGTGTGTGTGTGCATGTGTGTGTGTGCGTGTGTACGTGTGTGTGTGTGCGTGTGTGTGTGCGTGTGTGTGTGTG
>NW_027649782.1:4477612-4547612 GCF_965287045.1 Carcharhinus amblyrhynchos | reverse complement strand
AATGAATAAAAGGTGGAAAGTTGTGGGAAAATGTCAATAATGGTTAGGTATGAAATCCCACAAGGTGAGACATATTTAGCACTTTTTAAACTGCTATTATCATTCCTTCCAATCTGAGTTTAACCCAATGGTCACTGTTTATCATCTAAAAACACTTATTTAGTGAAATATTAAATATTTTGTTGAAAAACATCAAATCCTGAGGGGGTTTGCTGGAAAGGATATTTCTACTTGTGGGACAGACCAGAACTAGGGCACACCGTTTAAAAATAAGGCGTTTTAATCAGAGATGAGGAGAAATATTTTCCCTTGTAGGCTCTGGAATTCCATTCCCCAGAGCAAGAATCACACTTCAGCTTAACCCAGGCGATGGATTTATCACGGGGGGTGGCACTGCTGCCTCACAGCACCTAAAGCCCCTCATCGTTCCTGAGCATCTTTTTCTGCATGGGTTTCCTCCGGGTGCTCCAGTTTCCTCTCACAGTCCAGAGATACAAAGAACAAAGAACAACACAGCACGGGAAACAGGCCCTTCGGCCCAACGAGCCCGCGCCGCCATTTTAACATTGTGAGTCCCCTCTCCACCCATGACCCTTGTCTATGCTTATGGCACTCCACATTGGAAACCAGATTGAGGGGAGACTAATTTAGGGACAATTTGTTACACCAATCAGCCTAAGAGCACATCTTTGGGGTGTGGGAGGAAACCGGAGCACCCGGAGAAAACCCACGCAAGCACGGGGAGAATGCACAAACTCCCGCAGACACCGGCCCAAATCCATGTATCTGCACAGCAAACAGTGATAGTCACTGAGCTGTCATGTTGCCCAGCATCTGGTCCAGTTTAAGCGTACACCAACAACGTGAAGCACTAGGCTACTCTCGAAACATCCAAGAGTAGCCCTCGTATGACTCACCGCGTGTATGCCCCTTGTTGGACAACAAGGCGGACCGAAGCCCCTGGGGATTAAATGTGTGGGTTAGGTTGATTGGCTATGTAAAATTGCCCTTTAGTGTCAGGGGGACTAGCTAGGGTAAATGCATGGGGTTATGGGGATAGGATCTGGGTGGGATTGTGGTCGGTACAGATGGGCCAAATGGCCTCCTTCTGCACTGTAGCGTTCTATGGTTCTTGTGCTGTAATTTTCTTTTTCTTTGGGATATGGTCCCCGGAAGGCTAGGGAATATTCTGTGGAATAGAACTCCCTGGTGTAGAAGGAGGCCATTTGGCCCATCGAGTCTGCACCAATCACAATTCTATCCAGGCCTTATTCCCGTAACCCCAAACATTTACCCTGCTAATCCCCCTGACACTAGGGGTAATTTAACATGGCTAATCAATCTAACCCACGTATCTTTGGACTGTGGGAGGAAACCAAGACTCCTGGAGGAAACCCACGCAGACATGGGGAGAATGTGCAAACTCTACACACACAGTGACCCAAGCCAGGAATTGAACCTGGTTCCCTGGTGCTGTGAGGCCGCCCGTAATATACAGAGGGCTTCAGGTCGCAGTGGTTTTTTTTAACCAGGTTGAGCAGTTAATTAAAAGTTTTGGGTCAGGGCATCTAGATAGGTCAAACTTTTTTTACCACACTGAAAGTCAGGGCCCCACGTGCTGCCAATAATATCGCCTTCCGTTTTTCATCTCCTTCAATGTTTTTAGCATGGAAATGGAAATGCATCTGCTCTGTGTATTGGACCCAGTTTTTCCTGCTGCTGTCCCAGGTTCCCTGAAAAGAGGTGTAATGGCTTTCTCGAACTGGAAAAAAAATTTTGACTTGGGGAAGTTGTCTGGAGGGAGGGATAGAAGAAAAAGGAAAAATTCTCCTCGTTGCCAGTGTAGTAATTCAGCCAAATGCTAGTTTCAAGGTCACCAAATGCCCTTTATTATTAACCAAAGAGAAGGGCTGTGCTTGCGGCTTACAGCCAGACATCTCTGGACTCCATCCACCCAGATTGAGCAGCAGGTTTAACCCCCTCCTGTCTGCTTCTCATTGGGTGAGCCCCTATTTGCCCAATAAGTAAGCTCGTACTCCACGAGATCTATCGTCGATCCCCCGTAGGGCTTTGCGGCTATCATAACCCCCCACCAGCACGATAGGTTCAATTTGCCTCCCTAGTGTCAGCATCCAACACTGTTACGGCAGGAACGCACCTCAATATAGAACTACAGTCCCATCACTCTGTCCCCGCGAGCTACCTTAGCGTAACAGACAGTGGAATGTCATACCAATGTGTTAAACATTCACACACCAGCAGTAATTCAGAGACTTAAGTGCCACGGTTGAGTAATATTCAATGAAATGTAGATAACTGTATATCGGGAGAGCATTTCCAGTATTTATTCCCCTCACTGTAGCAAGGTTGCAATTGATATCTTTCTCAATATTAGGAAGGTTGGAGGTTCACAAATACAAGTCTTAGATAAAGTCTATTCAGAATTTTCACCCTACTCGATCCCTGCCAGGATAAAGCTGTTGATGGGAATAGGAAAGCAGATAATTTAAGGAGTATTGTGCCTCAGTTACCCTGATTTCACACATTTCTAAGGGCAGAGATGAGCAGGTCAGAACCCAGGGACCTCAACTGGATAAAATGTTGGCGTTTTAGTCAAGTTTGCCCAAACCACGATGCTAATTTGGATCAGAAATCTGGCCTAATCCCATTGCACAGCCAATGTTGTCCCTACGCCATCCCACACACACTTCTTCATTTAAAAATCTGATCATTTCTCACGCACTTTGGGCTCCTTACACTCTGTGCGCAGGGTGGTGGGGATGTCCAACCACTGGCTAGTAATATTTGGCAAGGGTAGGAAATGAGCTTTTCTTTGACGGGGGGGGGGTTTCCAGCACTGGGAAATGGAAGACTGTTTGACTCTTTACCTCCTCCCTGCATCCCAGATCAGAAGCAAGGATGGAATCCCTGACAAAAACACTCGGTTCCAAACCTCTCACCCCATGGATTCTCACTCAAGACGCTCTGTCACTCAGTACTGGAGCATTCCCATTCAATACCGTGCTCTTCTGCGCATGAAAACATAGCAAGTAGGAGAAGGAGTAGGCCATTTGGCCCTTTGAACCTGTTCCGCCATTCAATATCTCTCTTCCATGCCCTAGTGCTCTCTCCACACCCCTTGATACCTTTAGAGTCTAGAAATCTATTTCCTTCTTAAATATATTCAGTGATTTGGCCTCCATAGCTTGTGGTGAAGCTTCTCCTTATCTCTGTCCTAAATGGCCTACCCCGTACCCCAAGATTGTGGCCCCTTGTTCTAGACACCCCAGCCAGGAGAAATGAGATCCCTGCATCCCAGTCTGCCCAGCCCCCTCAGAATTTCATGCGTTTCACAGTGAGATTCCCTCTCACTCTTACAGGCCCCGTTGACCCAATCTCTCCTCATATGACAATCGCAGTCCAGTGAACGCTTGCTGCTCCCCCCTCTATGGCGAGTATATCCTTTCTTAGCTTCTCAGGGTTAATCTGCCAGTTATGTGTCCTCTCATCCTGTGGGCCAGCACGAAGCCTGAGCAAGCGCACCTTCATTAAACTACCTGTGACTGAAAGCAATCCCATCTGACTAGACTTGAGCTCAGGGGCTTGGTGATGAAAGGCAGGTGACCTAAGGGGCAAACGCCACACATTCATTCCCCTCTTCCCATGATTCACCATCACCTTCTCAGGGGCAATTAGGATTGGACAACTTGCCATAGCCACTCACGTAGAACCCTACAGTGCAGAAAGAGGCCCTTCGGCCCATCGAGTCTGCACAATCCCACCCAGACCCTACCACCCATATCATACCCACTAATCCCCTCTAACCTACACATCCCTGGACACTAAGAGGCAATTTCTTAGCACAGCCAGTCAACCCAACCCGCACATCTTTGGACTGTGGGAGGAAACCGGAGCACCCGGAGGAAACCCACGCAGACATGGGGAGAATGTGCAAACTCCACACAGACAGTGACCCGAGCCAGGAATCGAACCCAGGACCCTGGAGCCGTGAAGCAGCAGTGCTAACCCACTGTGCTACCGTGCCGCCCCATGAAAAAGAGTCACAAAGTGTAAGCAAAACAAAAGTTTGTCTTGGTTTCCTTTGATGAACACAGATACAATAAGATAAAAGCAAAATACTGCGGATGCTGGAATCTGAAACGGAAAATCTCAGCAGATTTGACAGCATCTGCGAGGAGAGAATAGAGCCAATGTTACTTTCTCCATGCTCTGACGAAGGGTCATCCTGACTTGAAACGCTGGGTCTATTCTCTCTCTGCTGGGACTTTCCGGTATTTTCTGCTTTTGCTGTCATGCAATAACGTTTCGTTGAACCAAGTCGATTTAATGACCTACTTCGCAGGCAGTCTTGGAATAGCCTCCAACACAGATCATGGTGTCCATCACATCGTTACCCCACCAGTCCGCTCGGCTACAGACGTCTTGGGCCACCGCTGGAAGAACGGTTTGCTGCAGCTTGCGTGGCTTACTCGCCTTCGCTACACAACACCAAACACAGGGCATCAGTCAAAGGGACAAAACAAGAACAGATCAGCTTTCTGGTCCAACAGAAAGAAATTCAAATACAAATATCTCGCTGTGAAACCTTCAATCGGCAGCAGCCCCCGACTGAAGGCTGGCACTCAAAGAGTCCGTGTTGCTGTGGCAACATGCGTGTTTACATACATGTGTCAGTCTGAAGCAGTGATGGCAGATGCTTATTTCTATCACATGGATGACCAGGAACCTCTCCCACTCTTACTGCCCGCCATTGGCAAGTGTTGAAGGATTTACAAGTTGACATTCAATATTCTTTGGCCACCTTATAAATGCCTCAAGCACCAAGCCCTGGAGTGTGACTCGAATCCACAATGGTTGGCATAGGGCCAGAGACACTACCCACTGCACTGGAAGGCCATTCGCTGCCATTTTAATGCCATCATTGCCAGCACTGAAAAGACATATTTCATGAACTAGGCTTGAATTAGAGCAGAATCCTTACAGTGCAGGAGGAGGCCATTTGGCCCATTGAGTTCTGCGCTGACAACAATCCCTTGGAGGCCCTATCCCCATTCTTCACCCTGCTAGTCCCTCTGACACTAAGGGTCAATTTAGCACGGCCAGACCACCTAACCTGCACATCTTTGGACTTGGGAGGGAACCGGGGCACTTGGAGGAAACCCACGCAGACACGAGAAGGACGTGTGAACACCACACAGACAGTCAGCCAAGGCCAGAATCAAACCTGGGTACCTGGCACCGTGAGGCAGCAGTGCTAACCACTGTGCCACCGTGCTGCAAACTCCTCAAGAGTGGTAGACTTAGGGATAACCTAATTGAGGTGGTTAAAATGATTGAAAAGTTTGACAGGGTTGAGAGAAGGGAAACTATTTCCTCTGCTGAGGGAGTAGCCCTGAACAGTGACCTGAAGGGTGGCATGGTGGCACAGTGGGTTAGCACTGCTGCCTCACAGCGCCAGGACCCTGGGTTCAATTCAGTTAGGTCACTGTCTGTGTGGAGTCTGCACGCCCTCCCCGTGTCTGCGTGGCTTTCCTCCAGATGCTCCAGTTTCCTCCCACAGTCTAAAAGGTGCGTGGGGCTAGGTGTATTGGTCATGCTAAATTCTCCCTCAGTGTACCCGAGCCGGCGCCGGAGTGTGGCAGCTAGGGGATTTTCACAGTAACTTCATTGCAGTGTTAATGTAAGCCTACTTGCGACAATAATAAATAAACTTGAAAATTAGAACTACCCCATTCAGGAGAGATGTTAGGAAGCATTTCCTTACATGAAGGATAACAGAAGTCATCCCAACAAAAGCATTGTTGAGTCTGGGAATAAATGGAAAATTTGAAAGTTGAGATTGATCTATTTTTGTTCAGCTGGGGGGTATCAAGGGTTATGGAACTAGCATGGAAAAATGGAGTTAAGATACAGATCAGATACAATTTAATTAAACAGTGGAACTGAATCAAGGCTCTGAATAACCTCTTCCTACTTTTATGTTCTTACAAGGTCACTTCCAATAGATACAAAGAATTGTTGGTATTTTTGGCTAACTGATTCTCTAATACATTGTACATGAAGGGTTGTGATTCTTGGTAGTGTTTTATTTCGGTGCGAAGGGTAGGGTTACACATTCCTCAAAAGCAGCAAGAAAATTCTCTGAATGGGGATTCCTCTGAGTGTTGCTATGAAGAGAGGGAAAGAGGCAAAAGGACTTCAAAAGAGAGAAAGGTTGGTGCGACTGTGATGATGAGAGGGATTGACAGAGTGGACGTTCAGAGGCTATCTCCTTGGATGGATGTAGCTGTTTCTAGGCTAGCTGATAGAAGACAGAGGGTGGTGGTTGATGGGGAATATTGAACCTGGAGTTCAGTTACAAGTGGTGTACCTTAGGGATCTGTTTTGAAGCCACTGCTGTTTGTCATTTTTATAAATGACCTAGATGAGGGTGTAGAAGGATGGATTAGTAAATTTGCTGATGACACCAAAGTGGGAGGAGTTGTAGACAGTGAGGATGGATGTTACAGTTTGCAGAGGGACATAGATAAGCTGCAGAGCTGGGCCGAGAGGTGGCAAATGGAGTTTAATACGGAAAAGTGTGAGGTGATTGACTTTGGTAAGAGTAACAGGAGTACAGAATATAGGGCTAATGGAAAGACTCTTAGTAGTGTCGACGAGCAGAGAGATCTCGGGGTACATGTGCATAGCTCCCTGAAAGTTGGCACCCAGGTTGATAAGGTTGTTAAGAAGGCGTAAGGTGTGTTAGCTTTTATTGGTAGAGGGATTGAATTTCGGAGCCGTGAGGTCATGTTACAACTGTACAAAACTCTGGTGCGGCCGCACTTGGTGTATTGCGTATGGTTCTGGTCATAGTTTAGGTTAGAGGGTCATTAGATTGGTTCCACTGGTCAGCGCAACATCGAGGGCCGAAGGGCCTGTACTGCGCTGTAATGTTCTATGTTCTATAACTATAAGGTTCATGGTGGGAGATATAGGACGGATGTCCGAGGTAGGCTCTTCACTCAGAGAGTGGTTAGGGTGTGGAATGGACTGCCTGCTGTGATAGTGGAGTCGGACACTTTAGGAACTTTCAAGCGGTTATTGGATAGGCACATGGAGCACTCCAGAAAGATAGGGAGTGGGATAGCTTGATCTTGGGTTCGGACATAGCTCGGCACAACATCGAGGGCCGAAGGGCCTGTACTGTGCTGTACTGTTCTATGTTTCTATGTACTGAATATCAACTTAACTGAGAAAGCAGGTGCCTAACACCAGGCACACCCACCCTGGCGATACCTGGAGAGATATCCCCTGCTCATCATGTTGCACAGTATCACAGAATTGTCACGGTGCAGAAGGAGCACATTTGGACCATCGTGTCTGCACTGAAATCCAAATGAGCAAAATGCTTCAGTGCCATGAGTGTCATGTTTTTGGATTTTTGATCATTTGGAACACACAAATTGCAGAAGCTAATCTGTGTTCCACCAGCTCCCATCGACAGCAATGGAAAGAATGGCTAGCTCCCCTGTTCCAGCTGTTAGTTGGGGTCAGGGCAAATCCTCAGCTCCTCTTCCAGCAGTGACGTGGGAGCTCTGACAGTCACCGGGGCAGGGCCGGTCAGCCTGGTCTGATTCAAATGACAGTATTTCCAGAGCTCAGCACGTCCTCACTGTCAGACTAAACCTTCATCTCTCAATTGGAACTCCTACCTACAGCCAATGAACTAAGAGGTGACACACCACTCAGACACAGCCGACACCAGAGGGTGCACTAACTCCAGTTATTATCAACATAAATCTGTTCTCCAACACATTCCAGTCCAATCATTCTGACAATAACACACTCACCCAACACACACCGACAACACACTCACCCTACACTCACCGATAACACACTCACCCTACACACACCGATAACACACTCACCCTACACTCACTGACAACACACTCACCCTACACACACCGATAACACACTCACCCTACACACACCGATAACACACTCACCCTACACACACCGATAACACACTCACCCTACACTCACTGACAACACACTCACCCAACACACACCGATAACACACTCACCCTACACTCACCGATAACACACTCACCCTACACTCACTGACAACACACTCACCCAACACACACCGATAACACACTCACCCTACACTCACCGATAACACACTCACCCTACACTCACCGATAACACACTCACCCTACACACACCGATAACACACTCACCCTACACACACCGATAACACACTCACCCTACACACACCGATAACACACTCACCCTACACACACCGATAACACACTCACCCTACACACACCGATAACACACTCACCCTACACACACCGATAACACACTCACCCTACACACACCGATAACACACTCACCCTACACTCACCGATAACACACTCACCCTACACTCACCGATAACACACTCACCCTACACTCACCGATAACACACTCACCCTACACACACCGATAACACACTCACCCTACACACACCGATAACACACTCACCCTACACACACCGATAACACACTCACCCTACACACACCGATAACACACTCACCCTACACACACCGATAACACACTCACCCTACACTCACCGATAACACACTCACCCTACACACACCGATAACACACTCACCCTACACACACCGATAACACACTCACCCTACACTCACTGACAACACACTCACCCTACACACACCGATAACACACTCACCCTACACACACCGATAACACACTCACCCTACACACACCGATAACACACTCACCCTACACACACCGATAACACACTCACCCTACACGCACCGATAACACACTCACCCTACACGCACCGATAACACACTCACCCTACACTCACTGACAACACACTCACCCTACACTCACCGATAACACACTCACCCTACACACACCGATAACACACTCACCCTACACACACCGATAACACACTCACCCTACACACACCGATAACACACTCACCCTACACACACCGATAACACACTCACCCTACACACACCGATAACACACTCTCCCTACACACACCGATAACACACTCACCCTACACACACCGATAACACACTCACCCTACACACACCGATAACACACTCACCCTACACATACCGATAACACACTCACCCTACACACACCGATAACACACTCACCCTACACACACCGATAACACACTCACCCTACACACACCAATAACACACTCACCCTACACACACCGATAACACACTCACCCTACACACACCGATAACACACTCACCCTACACATACCGATAACACACTCACCCTACACACACCGATAACACACTCACCCTACACACACCGATAACACACTCACCCTACACTCACTGACAACACACTCACCCTACACACACCGATAACACACTCTCCCAACACACACCGATAACACACTCACCCTACACACACCGATAACACACTCACCCTACACACACCGATAACACACTCACCCTACACTCACTGACAACACACTCACCCTACACACACCGATAACACACTCACCCTACACACACCGATAACACACTCACCCTACACACACCGATAACACACTCTCCCAACACACACCGATAACACACTCACCCTACACACACCGATAACACACTCACCCTACACACACCGATAACACACTCACCCTACACTCACTGACAACACACTCACCCTACACACACCGATAACACACTCACCCTACACACACCGATAACACACTCACCCTACACACACCGATAACACACTCACCCTACACACACCGATAACACACTCACCCTACACACACCGATAACACACTCACCCTACACACACCGATAACACACTCACCCTACACACACCGATAACACACTCACCCTACACTCACTGACAACACACTCACCCAACACACACCGATAACACACTCACCCTACACTCACCGATAACACACTCACCCTACACTCACCGATAACACACTCACCCTACACGCACCGATAACACACTCACCCTACACTCACTGACAACACACTCACCCTACACTCACCGATAACACACTCACCCTACACACACCGATAACACACTCACCCTACACACACCGATAACACACTCACCCTACACACACCGATAACACACTCACCCTACACACACCGATAACACACTCACCCTACACACACCGATAACACACTCACCCTACACACACCGATAACACACTCTCCCTACACACACCGATAACACACTCACCCTACACACACCGATAACACACTCACCCTACACACACCGATAACACACTCACCCTACACTCACTGACAACACACTCACCCTACACACACCGATAACACACTCACCCTACACACACCGATAACACACTCACCCTACACACACCGATAACACACTCACCCTACACACACCGATAACACACTCACCCTACACACACTGACAACACACTCACCCTACACACACCGATAACACACTCACCCTACACACACCGATAACACACTCACCCTACACTCACTGACAACACACTCATCCTACACACACCGATAACACACTCACCCTACACACACCGATAACACACTCACCCTACACACACCGATAACACACTCACCCTACACACACCGATAACACACTCACCCTACACACACTGACAACACACTCACCCTACACACACCGATAACACACTCACCCTACACACACCGATAACACACTCACCCTACACTCACTGACAACACACTCATCCTACACACACCGATAACACACTCACCCTACACACACCGATAACACACTCACCCTACACACACCGATAACACACTCACCCTACACACACCGATAACACACTCACCCTACACACACTGACAACACACTCACCCTACACACACCGATAACACACTCACCCTACACTCACCGATAACACACTCACCCTACACTCACCGACAACACACCCACCCTACACACACCGATAACACACTCACCCTACACGCACCGATAACACACTCACCCTACACTCACTGACAACACACTCACCCTACACTCACCGATAACACACTCACCCTACACACACCGATAACACACTCACCCTACACACACCGATAACACACTCACCCTACACACACCGATAACACACTCACCCTACACACACCGATAACACACTCACCCTACACACACCGATAACACACTCTCCCTACACACACCGATAACACACTCACCCTACACACACCGATAACACACTCACCCTACACACACCGATAACACACTCACCCTACACTCACTGACAACACACTCACCCTACACACACCGATAACACACTCACCCTACACACACTGACAACACACTCACCCTACACACACCGAAAACACACTCACCCTACACTCACTGACAACACACTCACCCTACACACACCGATAACACACTCACCCTACACACACCGACAACACACTCACCCTACACACACCGATAACACACTCACCCTACACACACCGATAACACACTCACCCTACACACACTGACAACACACTCACCCTACACACACCGAAAACACACTCACCCTACACTCACTGACAACACACTCACCCTACACACACCGATAACACACTCACCCTACACACACCGACAACACACTCACCCTACACTCACCGAAAACACACTCACCCTACACTCACTGACAACACACTCACCCTACACACACTCACAACACACTCACCCTACACACACCGATAACACACTCACCCTACACACACCGACAACACACTCACCCTACACACACCGATAACACACTCACCCTACACTCACTGACAACACACTCACCCTACACACACCGATAACACACTCACCCTACACTCACTGACAACACACTCACCCTACACACACTCACAACACACTCACCCAACACACACCGATAACACACTCACCCTACACACACCGACAACACACTCACCCTACACTCACCGAAAACACACTCACCCTACACTCACTGACAACACACTCACCCTACACACACCGATAACACACTCACCCTACACTCACTGACAACACACTCACCCTACACTCACCGAAAACACACTCACCCTACACTCACTGACAACACACTCACCCTACACACACCGATAACACACTCACCCTACACTCACTGACAACACACTCACCCTACACACACTCACAACACACTCACCCAACACACACCGATAACACACTCACCCTACACACACCAACAACACACTCACCCTACACTCACCGAAAACACACTCACCCTACACTCACTGACAACACACTCACCCTACACACACCGATAACACACTCACCCTACACTCACTGACAACACACTCACCCTACACACACTCACAACACACTCACCCTACACACACTGACAACACACTCACCCTACACACACCGAAAACACACTCACCCTACACTCACTGACAACACACTCACCCTACACACACTCACAACACACTCACCCAACACACACCGATAACACACTCACCCTACACACACCGATAACACACTCACCCTACACTCACTGACAACACACTCACCCTACACACACCGATAACACACTCACCCTACACACACCGATAACACACTCACCCTACACACACCGATAACACACTCACCCTACACTCACTGACAACACACTCACCCTACACACACCGATAACACACTCACCCTACACACACCGATAACACACTCACCCTACACACACCGATAACACACTCACCCTACACTCACTGACAACACACTCACCCTACACACACCGATAACACACTCACCCTACACACACCGATAACACACTCACCCTACACACACCGATAACACACTCACCCTACACTCACTGACAACACACTCACCCTACACACACCGATAACACACTCACCCTACACACACCGATAACACACTCACCCTACACACACCGATAACACACTCACCCTACACTCACTGACAACACACTCACCCTACACACACCGATAACACACTCACCCTACACACACCGATAACACACTCACCCTACACACACCGATAACACACTCACCCTACACACACCGATAACACCCTCACCCTACACTCACCGATAACACACTCACCCTACACTCACTGACAACACACTCACCCTACACACAGCGATAACACCCTCACCCTACACACACCAATAACACACTCACCCTACACACACCGATAACACACTCACCCTACACACACCGATAACACACTCACCCTACACACACCGATAACACACTCACCCTACACACACCGATAACACACTCACCCTACACTCACCGAAAACACACTCACCCTACACTCACTGACAACACACTCACCCTACACACACCGATAACACACTCACCCTACACTCACTGACAACACACTCACCCTACACACACTCACAACACACTCACCCTACACACACTGACAACACACTCACCCTACACACACCGAAAACACACTCACCCTACACTCACTGACAACACACTCACCCTACACACACTCACAACACACTCACCCAACACACACCGATAACACACTCACCCTACACACACCGATAACACACTCACCCTACACTCACTGACAACACACTCACCCTACACACACCGATAACACACTCACCCTACACACACCGATAACACACTCACCCTACACACACCGATAACACACTCACCCTACACTCACTGACAACACACTCACCCTACACACACCGATAACACACTCACCCTACACACACCGATAACACACTCACCCTACACACACCGATAACACACTCACCCTACACTCACTGACAACACACTCACCCTACACACACCGATAACACACTCACCCTACACACACCGATAACACACTCACCCTACACACACCGATAACACACTCACCCTACACTCACTGACAACACACTCACCCTACACACACCGATAACACACTCACCCTACACACACCGATAACACACTCACCCTACACACACCGATAACACACTCACCCTACACTCACTGACAACACACTCACCCTACACACACCGATAACACACTCACCCTACACACACCGATAACACACTCACCCTACACACACCGATAACACACTCACCCTACACACACCGATAACACCCTCACCCTACACTCACCGATAACACACTCACCCTACACTCACTGACAACACACTCACCCTACACACAGCGATAACACCCTCACCCTACACACACCAATAACACACTCACCCTACACACACCGATAACACACTCACCCTACACACACCGATAACACACTCACCCTACACACACCGATAACACACTCACCCTACACACACCGATAACACACTCACCCTACACACACCGATAACACACTCACCCTACACACACTGATAACACACTCACCCTACACACACCGATAACACACTCACCCAACACACACCGATAACACACTCACCCTACACTCACTGACAACACACTCACCCTACACTCACTGACAACACACTCACCCTACACACACACAACACACTCACCCTACACACACCGATAACACTCACCCTACACACACTGACAACACACTCACCCTACACTCACTGACAACACACTCACCCTACACACACACGACACACTCACCCTACACACACCGATAACACACTCACCCTACACTCACTGACAACACACTCACCCTACACACACCGATAACACACTCACCCTACACACACCGATAACACACTCACCCTACACACACCGATAACACACTCACCCTACACTCACTGACAACACACTCACCCTACACACACCGATAACACACTCACCCTACACACACCGATAACACACTCACCCAACACACACCGATAACACACTCACCCTACACACACCGATAACACACTCACCCTACACACACCGATAACACACTCTCCCAACACACACCAATAACACACTCTCCCAACACACACCAATAACACACTCACCCTACACACACCGATAACACACTCACCCTACACTCACTGACAACACACTCACCCTACACACACCGATAACACACTCACCCTACACACACCGATAACACACTCACCCTACACACACCGATAACACACTCACCCTACAAACACCGATAACACACTCACCCTACACACACCGATAACACACTCACCCTACACTCACTGACAACACACTCACCCTACACACACCGATAACACACTCACCCTACACACACCGATAACACACTCACCCTACACACACCGATAACACACTCTCCCAACACACACCAATAACACACTCTCCCAACACACACCAATAACACACTCACCCTACACACACCGATAACACACTCACCCTACACACACCGATAACACACTCACCCTACACACACCAATAACACACTCTCCCAACACACACCAATAACACACTCACCCTACACACACCAATAACACACTCTCCCAACACACACTGACAACATGATGGCACAGTGGTTAGCGCTGCTGCCTCACAATCTCAGGTTTGATTCTGGCCTTGAGTGACTCTGTGTGTGGAGCCTGCACATTCTCCCCGTGTCTGCGTGGGTTTCCTCCAGGTTCTCTGGTTTCCTCCAACAGTCCAAAGATTTATGGGATTGATGGATCGGCTATGCTAAACTGCCCCTCAGTGTCATGGGCATTAGTGGGCTAAATACATAGGATTTTGGTAATAGGGCTTGGGTGGGATTGTTGGAGGTATAGGTTCGAACGGCCGAACCACCTCCTTCTGTACTGTAGGGATTCTTTGAAACTTCTATGAACTTGTAAATGATGCCAGGATTCCTGGTGGGCAGTGTATTTACTGTGTCAATGCTGATACCAAACTGACAAAATTAATTAAAGCAAAATAGCTTCCAGGCTAAATCGAAATGACTGGGTGCAACACTCCAAGGAGAGACTATCGACTTTGAATTCTTTGTGAGGCCTGGTGGAGCACGCTTCTGATATCAGTGTAAGATAAAGCGACGGGAAATGTAAAAAAGGGGGTTCCGATTTGGGGCGGCACGGTAGCACAGTGGTCAGCACTGCTGCTTCACAGCTCCAGGGACCTGGGTTCGATTCCCGGCTCGGGTCACTGTGTGGAGTTTGCACATTCTCCTCGTGTCTGCGTGGGCTTCCTTTGGATGCTTTGGCTTCCTCCCACAGTCCAAAGATGTGCGGGTTAGGTTGATTGGCCATGCTAAGAAATTGCCCCTTAGTGTCCAGGGATGTGTAGGTTAGAGGGATTAGTGGGTATAATATGTAGGAATATTGGGGTAAGGTCTGGGTGGGTTTGTGTTCGGTGCAGACTCGATGGGCCAAAGGGCCTCTTTCTGCACTGTCGGGTTTCTATGATTCTATGATACCCCACTATGGGCTGCAGAGTCCAAATTCCTGGAGAACTATACAAAGGTCATCCACAGTTCATAGCCCAGGCAACCAACTGAAGTCTACTAGTTTGCCAGTGCAGAGGACCCTACAAACTTCCTTTCAATTCTTAATGATTGAGGCATTGCGTCATCTTAGAAACCTAAAGGAGGAATACACAGCCCTTGTCAAAGGCAATATGGAGAGATGGGAATCATGTGGTGTGGATTTTCAGGGTGTCACCAGTAATAGTGCCTTGTTGTAATGGAAAATTTCAGTCTACCATTTTGCCATCTAACCAACAGCATGTCAGAAAAGGAACACTGCCCAAATTCAATATCTTGCCCTACCTACACTGTTTCTGCTGGAGCTTCTGTGCCATCATCTACATGTCTTATTTATCTCCTATGCCTATCATGCAAAGTCAACCCCATTGGAAAAGAGAACTGTACAGCATTGATTTTCAGCCTCCTGACCGCTTTATTTTCTTTATCTCTTTGTTACTTTATGAATGTAAAGCGGAACAATGTTACAAAACCCCTCCTGCGGCGTTTGCAAATAAACTAACCCTTTGAGTTCATCATACCATGAGTTTGCTGCGGGGTTGTGAATAGAAAATTGGATTACACCGATCTTGAGGGGTTGGGTTACACGTTTATAGAGATGGAAGTAAATCAAAACACATTGCTGTTTACGAATGAGTGGTGAGAAGGAAAAATCATGCTATTTAAATTAACGTCACTCCTGTCTGTCAAGTGGGGGAGAACAGGGTATAGCTCAATATACAGCCAATGGAAAAAGAGTGGATTAGAAATGAAATATTGGCTGGAAATTTACCATCCTGCCCATGGTGGGAATCATAGTGGGTAGGTCAGAAAATTCAGTGGGACACTTAGAGATCTATTGACACTGGACAGGAATCTCCTCCATCTTTGCACGCAGCTGGCAAATCCCATTCATTGTCTACCGTACAGTAAAGAATTGGGTAGCTTATGTGGGGCAAGAGGTTGCATGAACAACTAGGTTCCCCCAGTTGAATTGTCAGTCTAAACCTCTGGCCAATACAGACTTCCCTTTCATTCCTCCAATTCCAGGATCACAGGCTCTGCAAATTCCTTGGCATAATCTCGGCGTTTTCTCCCACAATCTCCAACTGGACTCCCGACCTGAATATTTACAGCAAACGGCACAAACACTGTGGTTGAATTTTCTCAGCGTGCAGGTAGTGGGCTTAGAATCATAGAACCCTACAGAAAGAGGCCCTTCGGCCCATCGAGTCTGCACCGAACACAATCCCACCCCCAGGCCCTACCCCTATACCCCAACAGATTTTACCACTAATTCCTCTAACCGACGCATCCCGGGACACTAAGGGGCAATTTCTTAGCATGGCCAACCCACCTAACCTCCTCAAAGGAGGTTATCCTTTTTGTCCTTTTGGAAAGTTTTGGAAAGTATCCACTTTGAGGAGGCTTGGAGATGGTAGTGTGGGGGAGGGGGGAGAACAGAGAACGTGGGGAAAACCTCGCTGGGATTGTTCCCTCGGGATGAACCGGAAGCCAGTTGTCTGCCTGGTGCATGGAGGTGAGCACACAGTTCACATAGTTACAGTGCCGATGATGGCCAGCGGTACGGTTCAGTCAACATTTTCCCACCAAGGCCTCCTTGCTCTGGGTAGAAATCACCAACCAACTCAATGGAGGTGGAAATGCTGCCATCAGAGCTGGAGACCCCAGGCCCCAGTGATGGGGTCACACTGGCTCCATTCACAGGCCAAACAATCCACATGATTAACTTTCTCTTCCAGCTACAGCCCTCTGAAGGTTTTATCTATCTGAACCCCCCTGAGGACATCTCCATGTTGAGTTGCCCTTGCGATCTCCGACCTGCCTCAAAAGTGTAAACTCACCCAGCGGGACTGCCCAGGCTCCAGAGCTGCCAGCTCTCTGCTTGGTGGGCAAAGTCAAGAACACGCCCTCATAGTTAGATAGTGAACTCAGAGGCAGCCAATTACCAATCTGTGCCATTCACAAACTTGGTAATTATACATTCACTTCCCTTATTCAAATCATTAATATATATTGTAAATAATGGTGGTCCCAGCATGGATCTCCATGGCACTCCACTAGTTACAAATTGCCGCCCTGAAAATGACCCTCATATCCCATCTCTCTGACTCCTATTAATTAACCAATCCTCTATCCATGCTAATATATTACGCCCGACATCATAGACTCTTATAAAGTAGCCTTTTTTGCGATACCTTATCAAATGCTTTTTGGAAACCTAAGTAAATGACATCTACCAGTTTCCCTTTATCTATCCTGCTCATTACCACCTCAAAGAATTCTAGTGAATTTGTCAGGCATGATGAAGCCATACTGACTCTAAATGCTCTGCTATTATACAGAGACATAGAGAATAGGTACAGGAGTAGGCCATTTGGCCCTTTGAGCCTACCACTCAATATGATCATGGTTGATCACGCACTTTCAGTATCCCATTCTCACTTTCTCTCGATACCCCCTGATCCCTTTAGTCACAGGGGCCTCGTCCAGCTCCGTCTTCAACATAACTAATGAACCGGCCCCGGCAGCTTGCTGTGGTAAAGAATTCCACAGGTTCGCAACTCTCTGAGTGAAGAAGTTCTTCCACATCTCAGTCCTGATTGGCTTAAACCTTTATTCTTAGACTGTGACCCCCTAGTTCTGGACTTCCCAACATCAGGAACATTCTTCCCACACCTCGCCTGTCCAGTCCCATCAGGATTTTAAATGAGATCCCCTTTCATTCTCATTCATAAGGAACTATAAAAGGTCGTGAATGTAACCCATGCTGACTTGGGCCAATCCTGTCACTGCTTTCCAAATGCTCAGTTACTACATCCTCAATAATTGCCTCCAGCATTCACTACAAATATCAGGCTAACCGGTCTATAATTCCCTGTTTTCTCTCTCCCTCCTTTTTTAAAAAGTGGGGTCACATTAGCTACCCCCCCAAAACCATTGGAACTCTTCCAGAGCCTACAGAATGCTGGAAAATGATCACCAATGCGTCCATTTTTTTCTAGGGCCACTTCCTGAAGTACTCTGGGATGTAGGTCCTGGGGACTTTTCAAGTTTTATTCCCAGCAATTTCCCCTGTATAATTTCCTGACTAATAAGGATTTCCTTCAGTTCCTCCTTTATGCCAGACCCTTTGTCCCTGAGTATTTCTGGAGGGTTATTTGTTGCTCCTCAGTGAAGACAGATCCAAAGTATTTGTTCAGCTGCCCTGCCATCTCTTTGTTGCCCAGTATAAATTCTCCTGATCCTAACTGTGAGGGATTTATATTTGTCTTCACCAGTCTTTTTCTCTTCACATACCTCTAGAAGGTTTTGCAGTCAGTTTTTATGTTTCCTGCAAGCTTACTCTTGTATTCCAAATTAAACCCTTTGTCCTTTCTGAGCAGGAAGAATCTCTCTACCTCTACCCTATCCATCCCCTTCATTATCTTATACGTCTCTATAAGATCCCCCCTCATCCTTCTAAACTCCAACGAGTACAGACCCAGTCTATTTAGTCTCTCTTCGTAGTCCAACCCCCTCATCTCCGGTATCAGCCTAGTGAACCTTCTCTGCACTCCCTTTGTGGCGACCAAAACTGCACACAGTACTCCAGCTGCGGCCTCACCAGTGCCCTGTGCAGTTGCAGCGAGACCTCCCTGCTTTTATATTCTATCCCCCTCGCTATAAAGGCCAACATCCCATTCGCCTTCTTGATCACCTGCTGCACCTGCAGACTGGGTTTTTGCGACTCGTGCACAAGGACCCCCAGGTCCCTCTGCACCGTAGCATGCTGCAGCTTTTCGCCCTTTAAATAATAATCCCTCGCCCTTTAAATAGTAAACCCTCAAGATAAGGGGGGGCACCTCAAGATAAAGGGGGGGCAGTTTAGAACAGGGTTGAGGAGGAACTTCTTCACTCAAAGGGTGGTGAGTCTCTGGAATTCTCTGCCCGTTGAAGTGGTGGAGGCTGCCTCGCTAAATATATTTAAGTCACTGGTAGATAGGGTTTTGATAAACAAGGGGATTAAGGGTTATGGGAAGAAAGTGGGAAAGAGGAACTGATCCACTTCAGATCAGCCATGATCTTATTGAATGGCAGGGCAGGCTCGAAGGGCTAGATGGCCTACTCCTGCTCCTATTTCTTATGTTCTTATGTCCTCCTCTGCTGGGTTTTATATTTCTTCCAGTCCTCAGGGTTGCTGCTTTTTCTGGCTAATTTATACTCCTCTTTGGTGTTACCACTTTCCCCGATTTCCCTTGTTATCCATGGAGGAGCCGCCTTCCCCATTTTTCTCTTACACCAGACAGGATATACAGTTGTTAAAGCTCATCCATGTATTTCTTAAATGTCTGCCATTGCCTATCCATTATAAAACTCTTAAATATCCTTTGCCACCTTATCCTAGCCAATGCATGTCTCCTGCCATCAAAGTTAGCTAGGAACATCTAATCCTACAGTGCAGGAGGAGGCTACCCAGCCCATCAAGTCTGCACCAACCACAATCCTACCCAGGCCCCACCCTCACAACCTCATGCATTTACCCTGCTAGTCCCCCTGACTTCAAAGGGCAATTTAGCATGGCTAATCCATCTAATCCACACATCTTTGGACTGTGGGAGGAAACCGGAGCACCCGGAGGAAACCCACGCAGACACGGAGAGAACATGCAAACTGCACACAGTGACTTGAGGCCGGAATTGAACCCAGGACCCAGGTGCTGTGAGGCAGCAGTGCTAACCACTGTGCTGCCCCCTCCGTCCCCCACACAGTCTCAGACTTAACTGTGACACACTCCATTTTAATGAAGAATTCTACCATATTATGGTCACTCTTCCCGATATAATGGAATAATAATAGTTCCTCCAGAGTGGACTCTAACATTCTCCCAATGACAGAGGTTAAGCTAACTGGCCTATTTTTTGTATCCCTCCCATTTTCAATATTCCAATCCTCTGGAGTTTAAGAATCCTTGGAAGATTGCTACCATTATCCCTGTGGCTACTTCCTTCCATATCCCAGGATGCAGATCATCATTTCAAGGGGAATTACTGACTTTCAGCCCCGTTAGTTTTCCTAGTACTTTTTCTCGAGTGATAGTCATAAAATTTAGTTCAATGCCTTGATTATTTAGTATTTTTGGAATGTTATTAGTGCATTCGACCGTGAATTCTGACACATTTATTTACTTCCTCTGCCATTTCCTCGTTCCCCATTATTATTTCCCCAGTCTCGTTCTCTAAGGGGCCTACGTTCGCTTTGGCCACTCTCTTCCTTTGCATATATTTAAAGAAGCTCTTATTGTCTGTTTTTTATATTAAAGTTTATGCTCACAGTTCACCGTCTCCCGTTTTTTTGGTCATCTTTTGTTGGTTTTTAAAACTTTCCCAATTCTCTACCTTAACCTTTGCCACATTGTATGTTTTGTCTGTCAGTTTAATACTATCCTTAACTTCCTCAGTTAACCAAAGAGTTATACCTGGTTCAAAGGAAGAGGATTCTGGTTGTTGGAGGTCAATCATCTTAGATCCAGGACATCACTGCAGGAGTTTCAGGGTAGTGTCCTGGACCCAACCACCTTCAGCCACTTCATCAATGATTTCCCTTTCATCATAAGATCAGAACTGGGGATGTTCTCTGATGACTGCACAATGTTCAGCACCATTCGCAACCCCTCAGGTACTGAAACAGTCCATATCCAACTGCAGCAAGACCTGGATGATATCCAAGCGAGGGCTGACAAGCGGAAAGTAACATTCGTGCCACCTGAGTGCTAGACAATGACCATCTCCAACAAGAGAGAATATAATCTTCACCCCTTGACATACAGTGACACTACCATCACTGAATCCCCCACTGTCAACATCCCGGAGATTACCAGCAACTGAACGAGACCAACATCTAAATACTGTAGCTACAAGTATGGGTCAAAGGCTACTATCTACAAGACACAAGTCAGGAGTATGATAGAATATCTCTCTCTACTTGCCAATAATAGGTAGAGTTCCAACAACATTCAGAAGCTTGATACCATCCAAGACAAAGCAACCCACTTGATTGCTTTCTAAATAAATACAAGCAAATTACTGCAGGTTCTGGAATCTGAAACCATAAGATAAAATGCTGGGAAATCTCAGCAGGTCTGGTAGCATCTGTAAGGAGAGAAAAGAGCTGATGTTTCGAGTCCAGATCTTCTGGACTAGAAATGTCAGCTCTGGACGAGAAATGATGCTGCCACACCCACTTGATTGCTACCAATTCCATAAACATTTAATCGCTCTATCACCGAGCCATAGAGGCAGACAGGCATACATTCTAATGATGCACTACAGAAACTCACCAAGGCTCCTTAGACAATACATTCCAACTCACAATCGCCATCATCTAGAAGGTCAAGGGCAGCAGACACATGGGAAGCCCACCATCCGGATAATCCGCTCCAAGTCACTCACCATCCTAACTTGGAAATATATCGGCCATTCCTTCACTGTCACTGGCTCAAAATGCTGGGGTTCCCTCCCTAACAGCACTGTGGGTGTGCCTACACCTCAGGGATTGCAGTGGTTTAAGGAGGCAGCTCACTACCACCTTCTCAAGGGTGATTAGGGAAGTGCAGTAAATGCTGGCCCAGCCAGCGATGCCCATATCCTGTATACGCCAGCCCACCCATCCCTCAGATGAGCCCACATGTGGACAGTAGTGAACCGTTCTCCTGGCTCCTCTGGCCGTTGCCAACCTCCCAGCGCCAACCCAGGATGCCCAACCCCCCTCACTTCAATCCTCCATGCCTCCCTGTGCCCCATCCCATTATACAACACACCCTCAGCACCTCCCTGCACTGACTCACCCTTGTCAGTCCCAAGCCTCCATGTCAGCTCTCCCCCTCCTCCCCCCCAACCTTTCTGATGCCCCAGCGTTTAACCAGGAAAACCGCTGACCTCAGGTACAACTGCACTGAGTCAGCTGTTGCACGCCATCAACCTGAACTGGATGCCACAAGATGTTTGAGTGCTGTTGACTTCATCGTGAGGGTAGGGCGCGATTCCAAAAGGGTTTAATATAATAAGCAACTGTATCACTAGGCAACCACAATGGGATGGCAGGAGGTCCAACCCACCTCAAACACGCAGTTCAGGTCATCTCCACATTTGAACCTGCTGTCAAAAAGCAGAACTTTCACTTCCTGCCTATTTCAGTCACCCCACTCGCCATGTTTCCCACTCTTACAGGCCCCATAAATCCAGCCCCCACTGTTTCCCACCCCCCCGTCACAGTCTAGAATCTATGAGCTTCTTCATCAAACCCAAGTGGAGGCTCCAGTCTAAGTGCAAATAAGCTCTACTCAAAAAACCTCTTAGGAAACTGTAATGAACCATGCTTGAAATTGAGCTAACTTTGCACACACGAATGGGGAACCAATGGCCTGGTGCTATTATCGTCAGACTATTAATCCAGAAACTCAGCGAATGTTCTGTGGACCTGGGTTCAAATCTCATCACGGCAGATGGTGGAATATCAAGTCCAAAGATGTGTGGGTTAGGTGGATTGGCCATGCTAAATCGCCCCTTAGTGTCAGGGGAGCTAGCTAGGGTAAATGCATGGGGTTATGTGGCTGGGATTGTGGTCAGTGCAGACTCAATGGGCCAAATGGCCTTCTTCTGCGTTGAATGGTTCTATGATTCTATGAATTTGAATTCAATAAAAATAATCTGGATTTAAGAATCTACTGATGGCTATGGGTAAAGAAATTACAAGAGAAATGCTCGAAACTATAAGACAGAAAAATGTGATATGATCTAAGGAGATCCATCAGAGATGCCAAAAGACAGTACCGGACCAAGCTAGAGGTCCAGGCTAGCCACATACACCATGGTAAGGTCTGCAAGACATAACAGGCTACAAGACAAAGGCATCTAAAATCGCTGGCTCCAACGTATCCCTCCCTGATGAGCTCAATGCATTCTACGCCCGTTTTGAGCAAGAGGTCAGTGAGAGCGTGCCCTCCACCCTGGATGAACCTTTATTTGGGGTCACCATTGCAGATGTCAGAGCAGCTTCCCTGATGGTCAACCCACGCAAAGTGACGGGCTGAATTGGGGTACCCAGGCGTGCACTCAGATCCTGCGTGGATCAGCTGGCGGAGGTACTCACAGACATCTCCAACCTCTCTTTACAACAATCTGAGGGCCCTATCTGCTTCAAGAAGATGACCATCATCTCAGTACCTAAGAAAAGCCAAGCAGCGTGCCTTAATGACTGTCGGCTGGTGGCTCTGACATCCATCATTATGCAGTGCTTTGAAAGGTTAGTCACGGCACAAATCAATTCCAGCCTCCCGGACTACCTGGATCCATATAGTTTGCCTACCGCCACAACAGGTCCACAGCAGACACCGTCTCCCTGGCCCTGCATTCAACCCTGGAACAATGATTTGGATGAGAATATAGGGGGCATGGTTAGTAAGTTTGCAGATGACACCAAGATTGGTGGCATAGTGGACAGTGAAGAAAGCTATTTCCGATTGCAATGGGATCTTGATCAATTGGGCCGGTGGGCTGACAAATGGCAGACGGAGTTTAATTTAGACAAATGGGGGGTGATGCATTTTGGTAGACTGAACCAGGGCAGGTCTTACTCAGTTAATGGTAGGGCGCTGGGGAGAGTTACAGAATAAAGAGATCTAGGGGTACATGTTCATAGCTCCTTGAAAGTGGAGTCACAGGTGGACAGAGTGGCGAAGAAGGCATTCGGCATGCTTGGTTTCATCTGTCAGAACATTGAATACAGGAGTTGGGACATTTTGTTGAAGTTGTACAAGACATTGGTGAGGCCACACTTGGAATACTGTGTACAATTCTGGTCACCCTATTATAGAAAGGATATTATTAAACTAGCAAGAGTGCAGAAAAGATTTACTGGGATGCTACCGGGATTTGGTGGGTTGAGTTATAAGGAGAGGCTGAATAGACTGGGATTTTTTTCTCTGGAGCGTAGGAGGCTGAGGGACACAGGCAAGGTAGATAGTCAATATCTGTTCCCAGAGGTACGGGAGTCTAAAACAAGAGGGCATAGGTTTAAGGTGAGAGGGGAGAGATACAAAAGTGTCCAGAGGGGCAATTTTTTCACACAGAGGGTGGTGAGTGTCTGGAACAAGCTGCCAGAGGTAGTAGTCGAGGCTGGTACAATTTTATCTTTTAAAAAGTATTTAGGTAGCTACATGAGTATGATAGGTATAGAGGCTTATGAGCCAAATGTGGGCAATTGGGATTAGCTTAGGGGTTTTAAATAAAAAACGGCAGCATGGACAAGTTGGGCCGAAGGGCCTGTTTCCATGCTGTAAGCCTCTATTACTCTATGATGCACAGCTAGATAACAAGGACACCTATGTCAGACTCCTATTTATCACTATAGTTCAGTCTTCAAGACCATTATTCCCACAAAACTCATCTCCAAACTCAGTGGCCTGGGCCTCGGCACCTCCCTCTGTAACTGGATCCTAAACTTCCTAACTCACAAACCACAATCGTAAGAATAGACAACACCTCTTCCACAATCACCGTCAGCACCAGAGCCCCACAAGGCTGTGTTCTCAGCCCCCTACTATACTCCTTATACACCTATAACTGTGCAGCCAAATTCCCCTCCAATTTGATTTTCAAGTTTGCTGATGACTTCACCTTCGTGTGTCGGATCTCAAACAATGATGAGACAGAGTACAGGAAAGAGATAGAGAATCTGCTGAACCGGTGTGGCAACAATAATCTCTCCCTCAATGTCAACAAAATAAAGGAGATTGTTATTGACTTCAGGAAGTGTCAAGGAGAATATGCCCCTGTCCACATCAACGGGGGCGAAGTAGAAAGGGTCGAGAGCTTCAAGTTTTTAGGTGTCCAGATCACCAACAACCTGTCCTGGTCCCCCCATGCCGACACTATAGTTAGGAAAGCCCCACCAACGCTTCTACTTTCTCAGGAGACTAAGGAAATTTGGCATCTTAGCTACAACTCTCACCAACTTTTACAGATGCACCATAGAAAGCATTCTTTCTGGTTGTATCACAGCTTGGTATGGGCTCCTGCTCTGCCCAAGGCCGCAAGGAACTACAAAAGGTTGTGAATATAGCCCAATCCATCACACAAACCAACCTCCCATCCATTGAGACTGTCTACACTTCCCGCTGCCTTGGGGGAGCAGTCAGCATAATCACGCACCCGGACATTCATTTTTCCACTTCTCCTGACAGGAAAAAGATACAAAAGTCTGAGGTCACGTACCAACCAACTCAAGAACAGCTTCTTCCCTGCTGCTGTCAGACTTATGAATGGACCTATCTTATTTTAAGCTGATCTTTCTCTTCGACACTATCTGTAACTGCAGCACTATATTCTGCACCCTATCCTTACCGTCTCCCCCTACTTTGTCTGTATAGTATGCAAGAAACAATACTTTTCACTATGTACTAATAGATGTGACTATAAGTCAATTTAATCCTGTAAAGAATTGACCAACAATAATATGCAATGTACTCGTTTCCAATTACTTGTAGATGTAAAGATCAGTGATTGAAAATGAACCATTCTGCTTCTATGTTCGTTTACTAATTGCTTTAGGTTTCATTGCACTATAAAAGGTTGTGAATGTAGCCCAGTCCATCACACAAACCAGCCTCACATCCATTGACTCTGTCTACACTTCCCACTGTCTCGGAAAAGCAGCCAGCATAATAATTAAAGACCCCATGCACCCCGGACATTCCCTCTTCCACCATCATCCCCTGGGAAAGAGATACCAAAGTCTGAGGTCACGTACCAGCCGTGTCAAGAACAACTTCTTCCCTGCTGCTGTCAGACTTTTGATCTTTCTCTACACCCTAGCTATGACTGTAACACTACATTCTGCACCCTCTCCTTTCCTTCTCTATGAATGGTATGCTTTGTCTGTATACAGCACAAGAAACAACACTTTTCACTGTATACTAATACATGTGACAATAATAGATCGTTGATGGTCATCGTTAGCACTGGTTTGATGTCAATTTCTACCGACTGTTTCTGCAAAATTGTGCAGAAATGTAAGGTAGGCAAGGGTCGAGGATGGTTAAGTGGAATTAAGGGCCAGATCAGCCAAGACTTGATAGGACAGGATCAAATGACCAGCTCCTCTTCCAGTGTAGAAATGGCCGTCTGCTCTTAAGATCAACTGAATGTGGGAAAGTGGCTCAGTGTCTTTATTCTTTTGATATATCACCAAAGGTAGGAAAGTGCCTACATGATTGCAGATGCACTGATCTCTTCTGAACACTCCCTCATTTACATGTTCAATGTGATTTAAACTGCCTAGTCGTTGCTAGCTGGAGTTTGATACTGTGTGTGTTCAAATTGCCCCTCAGAAACAGGATGAATCGCACTCCAACAAGCTGGTGGACCATGACAAGCATTCTCTGACCAATCCCCGGCTCTGATAGGGGCTGTAACAGATACGCTGCGGACTTTAAAGGACGTGGGGTCTGCTTGCAGCAGTGGTTCCTGATGTAAGTCTGAGTGGAATTTCCAGGGTAAAGCTCAGAAACGAGGGCACATTGTGCAGACTCAGTAGGTGTTTGAAAACCGCTGTATGAAATGAACTGGAACTTTGATGGGAAATGGTTATTCCTGTTGCACTAATTTCTCTTACGTTAACATATACAAATTGGAACATTTTGTCTTTAGGGATTGGATGCAGTAAACTAATAGTGTAGTACAGACCACCTTCACTTTACTTGTACTATCAAGACCTGCTGGGGTCAACTGGAATGTCAGAGAGCTGAACAGATACATTCTCAGGCTCTGGAGGGTAACTGGAAATGTTCCTTTGGCCAAACAGGTGCAATTGAGCTGGCCAGGACATAGCATGGAAACCCTACAGTGATGAAGGAGGCCATTCAGCCCATTGAATCTGCACCAATCTCCAAAACAGCATCCCCGGCCCGCCACTCCTCCCGTGACCCCATGCATTTCCCACGGCTAATCCTCCTAACCTGTACATATTGGAGTGGGAGGAAACTCACGGGGAGAACATGACAGTCACCCAAAGGCTGGAATCGACCCTGGGTCCCTGGCACTGTGAGACAGCAGTGCTAATCGCTGTGCCACCTTGTTGCATGGTTGGTTATTAAATTACCGAAGATATCTTCCATGCCCATCTCTAACCAAGGTATCATGACGGGTGTGTTCAGATGTAATATTATAATATAAAGATACCATGATGTTCCCTTCCATTCTGACTTGGACAGGTTTTGGTTGCTAATATTGTGATGCTCAAAATGGTATGAAGACTGTGCAGATTCTTCTTCTGTATGAACTGATTCCAGTTATCTCCAGGTATGTGGCGACTGAAGCAGACTCTCCACATCTCCTTTGCTAGTTTCCATGGTAACGATAACCCTCACAGACCCCCAACTGCAAATTTCCTCAGGACTTAAGTAGAAGTTCTTCAGCCCTGAGGCTTAAGAACAGACAGGAAATGACCAATCCGGGGGGGTAGGAAATTGGAAAGGATGGAGAAAAATAACCACTGGCCCTTGAAGGAAAATCTATGAGTTCCCATTGCGGACCGAACGGTTCCCCATTTACATGGATCAATAGTCTGATGGTGGGGAGGAGGTAAGGTACCTGGGACCATGCTGCCCTCTGGATTTCCCACCTGCTTTTGTCTCCTTAGGCCCAGGATTCCAGTAACACGCACACATTCAATGATATTACCCAGTGCAGTGCTAAATCATCCAGGCAAGTGGAGATTGTTGTTGGAGCCGTGCTCATCCAGGCAAGTGGAGATTGTTGTTGGAACTGTGCTCATCCAGGCAAGTGGAGATTGTTGTTGGAGCCGTGCTCATCCAGGCAAGTGGAGATTGTTGTTGGAGCCGTGCTCATCCAGGCAAGTGGAGATTGTTGTTGGAACTGTGCTCATCCAGGCAAGTGGAGATTGCTCAGCATCACATTCCTGGGGTTACCATTGGCCACAAATTTAACTGGATTGGCCATCGACTGACTAAGTGATAAGAGCAGATCAAAGGCTGCGAATTCACCATAAAGTAGTCTCTATTAATAAAGCCCACGATACTATACTGCTACCAGATCCGGCCAGAGGCTGGGAATCCTGCAGCAGGTAACTCACCCCCTGACTCAGCAACATTGTCCACTATCTACAAGGCACAAGTCAGGAGTGTGATGGAATACTCTGTACTTGCCTGGATGAGCACAGCTCCAACAGCAATCTCCACTTGCCTGGATGAGCACGGCTCCAACAACAATCTCCACTTGCCTGGATGAGCACGGCTCCAACAACAATCTCCACTTGCCTGGATGAGCACAGCTCCAACAACAATCTCCGCTTGCCTGGATGAGCACTGTTCCAACAGCAATCTCCACTTGCCTGGATGAGCACGGCTCCAACAACAATCTCCACTTGCCTGGATGAGCACGGCTCCAACAACAATCTCCACTTGCTTGGATGAGCACAGTTCCAACAACAATGTCCACTTGCCTGGATGAGCACGGCTCCAACAACAATCTCCACTTGCCTGGATGAGCACGGCTCCAACAACAATCTCCACTTGCCTGGATGAGCACGGCTCCAACAACAATCTCCACTTGCCTGGATGAGCACGGCTCCAACAACAATCTCCACTTGCCTGGATGAGCACGGCTCCAACAACAATCTCCACTTGCCTGGATGAGCACGGCTCCAACAACACTCTCCACTTGCCTGGATGAGCACAGCTCCAACAACAATCTCCACTTGCCTGGATGAGCACGGCTCCAACAACACTCAAGAAGCTTGACACCATCCAACTGGGTTGGCAGCCCATCCACCACCTTAAACATTGATTCCCTCTACCTGCCTACAAACAGTGTGTTCCATCTACAAGATGCACAGCACCAAGGCTCCTCTGACAGTGAATCACTTTGGAAGAAGGAACAAGATGAGAAAGTATTTAATGAATGGCAGGACACTGGGAAGCTCAGAGGAAGAGAGGTAACTTGGAGTACTTATTCACAGATCCCTGATGTCAGCTGAACACGTGAATAAGATAGTTAAGAAGGCATATGGGACATTTGCTTTTATCAGTCATGACAGAGAGTATAAGGTCACGGAGTATAGAGTACAGAGTATTGGCTAGACCACAGCTGGAGTACTAAGTGCAGTTCTGATCACCTCACCATAGGGGGGATGTGATTGCACTAGAGAGGACAGAGAGGAGATTTACCAGGGTGTTGCCTGGGACGGAGCATTCGAGCTATAAGGAAAGATTAGATAGGCTTGGATTGTGTTCTTTACAGCTGGGAAGGGGCGACATGATGGAGTATAATGTTAGCAAGTGCGAGGTTACCCACTTTGGTAGAAATAATAGTAGGAGGGATTATTATTAAAGACGAAAAGCTGCAGCATGCTACGGTGCAGAGGGACCTGGGGGTCCTTGTGCACGAATCGCAAAAACCCAGTCTGCAGGTGCAGCAGGTGATCAAGAAGGCGAATGGGATGCTGGCCTTTATAGCGAGGGGGATAGAATATAAAAGTAGGGAGGTCTTGCTGCAACTGTACAGGGCACTGGTGAGGCCGCAGCTGGAGTACTGTGTGCAGTTTTGGTCGCCGCATTTGCAGAAGGATATATTGGCCTTGGAGGGAGTGCAGGGGAGGTTCACCAAGCTGATACCGGAGACGAGGGAGTTAGCCTATGAGGAGAGATTGAATAGACTGGGTCTGTACTCGTTGGAGTTTAGAAGGCTGAGGGGGGATCTTATAGAGACGTATAAGATAATGAAGGGGATGGATAGGGTAGAGGTAGAGAGATTCTTCCTGCTTAGAAAGGACAGCAGGACTAGAGGGCACAGCCTCAAGATAAGGGGGGTGGGAGCAGTTCAGATCAGAGTTGAGGAGGAACTTCTTCACTGAAAGGGTGGTGAATCTCTGGAATTCTCGGCCCGTTGAAGTGGTGGAGGCTACCTCGCTGAATATATTTAAGTCACGGGTAGATAGGTTTCTGATAGACAAGGGAATTAAGGGTTATGGGGAGAAAACGGGAAAGTGGAACTGATCCACTTCAGAACAGCCATGATCTTATTGAATGGCAGGGCAGGCTCGAAGGGCTAGATGGCCTACTCCTGCTCCTATTTCTTATGTTCTTATGATTGAGGTGTGTAAGGTTGTGAGGGGTATGGACAGGGTGAGTACAGAGCAGCTGTTCCCCTTGGGTTGAGGGGTCAATCATGAATAAGGAATAGTTTTAGAGTGAGGGACAGGAGGTTCAGAGGGGATGTGAAAGAAAACATTTTCTCTCAGAGGGTTGTGGGAATCTGGAATGTACTTTCTGGGAAGAAGCTGGAGGCTGGAAAACTTACAACCTTGAAAAAAGATTCGGATGAGCGTGTAAAATATCATAATATTCAATGATATGGGACAAGTGCTGGAAAAGGGGATTAGCGTGACTTTAGTGGTAGTCATGTTCGGTGCAGTCTTGATGGGCCGAAGGGCCTTTTCTGCACTGTATGACTCTAAGACTCAAATCTGAACCCTCTATCACTTAGAAGGACAAGAGCAGCAGATACATGGAAACACCATTACCTGGAAGTTCCCCCACCCCCAAGACATTCACCATCCTGACTTGGAAATATATTGGCGTTCCTTCACTGTTGCTGGGTCAAAATCCTGGAATTCCTTCCCTTACAGCACGGAAGGTATACCTACTCAACATGGACTGCAGTGGTCCAAGAAGGCTGATTTCTACCACCTTCTCAGGAGGTAATTCGGGATGGGAAATAAATATTAGCATTTATTGTGATAGCCACATCCCATGAATGGGTTTGAAAAAGACATACAAACATGCTGACAGGTAAATAGCCGCTAGTTCAATGGTTGTCCCATTAAGTCCTGGGTGCAATGAAGCATCATGAAGCCTAATGCTCCCCAACCACCAGCAGCTCTGCTTAACTGGGGATCAGACAGGCCAAGGGGGATATATCTACCCTCTGTATTTGGCCATATCTGCTCCTTACATCTTGCTCCCAGTGCAACTTGCCACTTGACTCAAGTCAATCAGAGCTGAAACACCAAACTTCACTCCCCACTTATATTCAAAAGTCTTTAATGGTTGTGCTTAAAAAAGCTAATGAAAAATTACATACTGTACCATTCAGTTTTCCCCATCCAGTGACCACGCACGTGTAGTTATCTGGCAGCTCTTCACCTGCTGCAGGGAGACATGTTAGTCTAATCTTGTCAGTGAAGACAACGGGCCAGGAGAGCTTTAATAAGGCAATGTCAAACCTGCAAACAACAATGTGCAGCTTACTTCGACATGTAGAAATCTTCTTTGTATAAGTTCTATTTGAATTCAAATTGAACGAGGGAATAAAAGATCATTATTCACAATGCAAACTGTAGGCAAGAGTTATTAAAACGGACTCTTAAACAAAATCCCAAAGCAACGTAACAAGACTTTTTCAAACATCATCAAACCTGTGACCTACACTCCTGGGATGGGTGAGGGTTACATGTGGGTGGGAACAACATCACCTCCATTATTTACCCGTCTTCCAGAAGAATTTTGGAATCCTTTTCCTTTTAGCTGCCAGTCTCTTCTCATACCCTCTCTTTTCATTTTGATTTGATCTGGTTTGATTTATTATAGTCACATGTGTTGGGATATAGTGAAAAGTATTGTTTCTTGCGCACTATACAGACAAAGCATAGAGAAGGAAACGAGAGACTGCAGATTGCAGTGTTACAGTCATAGCCAGGGTGTAGAGAAAGATCAACTTAATGCGAGGTAGGTCCATTCAAAAGTCTGACAACAGCAGGGAAGAAGTTGTTCTTGAGTCGGTTGGTATCACTTCCCCTCTTGAACTTTCTATGTTCAGTCTGGTCCTCACTTGAATTATCAAACTGACATCAGTCATAGGGGCAGCACGGTGGCACAATGGTTAGCACTGCTACCTCTCAGCGCCCAGGATCTGGGTTCAATTCAACTCTTGGGTCACTGTCTGTGCAGAGCCTGCACATTCTCCCCGTGTCTGCGTGGGTTTCCTCCAGGTGCTCTGGTTTCCTTCCACAGTTCGAAAGACGTGCTGGTTAGGTGGATTGGCCATGCTAAATTCTCCCTCAGAGTACCCGAACAAGCTATGGGGTGTGGCGACTGGGGGATTTTCGTGGTAACTTCATTGCAGTGTTAATGTAAGCCTACTTGTGACACAAGGAGGCTCAGATTAAAAGCTCCCTAGTGGGTTGTTTTAATCATACCTGAAGTGAAACCTATCATGCTTATCTGAGCCAAATTCAAGAGGCAAAACTTATGGTTTGGGCTGTTTCCATGAAGCGCTTTGGAGTTTCTAGCCTGACACATAACAGGGTGCAGGAACAAACCTTTGTGTGTGCTTATCATGACATAAACTTGGGAAGCATTGTCTAATTCATGTTGCTGACATACGTGACCCCTATCCAGCTTTGTACAAAATTGACCTCCAGCCAGCTTTGCATACACGTCTTCAATATTCAACATTGAATATTTACTCAACTTGTCAGTCTGATTAACTGTCTGATAACTTGTTGTCCCCACAAATGCAACGGTCTGGCTTCAACACGGGAACTATGGTTGCTGCCCATTCCTTGAGCTGATCTGGCTGGAAATTGCCTAGTTCTTCCCAGCTCTTTTGTTCAGTATCCACTCTTTTTCATAAGGCATACAGTACTAGTCTTACCCTAAAACAAAATAAAGAGGTCTCCTGTGGATTCACATAGATCTTTGCCTGCAGGCATTTTACCTTGCCTAACTCATCACTGAAGACACTCTCATATTTCTTCATCTATTCGAGCAGTCCTGCTTCCTGGCATTTGGAAAAGCTCAGTCCAATTTCATTTGATCCACTGGTGTCCAAAGTGAGGTACAGGATGGGCTGGGCTAATGAGCCAGTTTCTGAAGAGATTAGACCATATTTTGTACGAAAAGGTGAGTTGAGTTGTGAAGATGGCATCATACTTTGGGAGTAAGTGTAGCCGTCCCTGTACCAGGAAGGGTGTTGTTCCTCGCTGAATTACATAGTGCCAATGCGGGTATATCTAAGATGATGTTGCTCACCAGGGTTATTTTTGGTGACCTGGCATTAATGCCAACATTGAGTGCCTAGTCGATCACTGTGCACAGTGCCAACTGCAGCACAGGTTGCCAGCTATGCCATTGGGAGTGGCCTGGCCAACATTTGGTATGGGTTCATATTGATTATGTTGGTACACTCTAGGGCACAATGATTTTGCTCCTTGTCGATGTACATTCAAAGTGGATGGAAGTGTTTGAGGTGCAGTCTCCAACATCACATGCTACAGTTGAGAAATTATGCCGATGTTTTTCCACCTATGGAATATCTGAAGCCATTGTGCTCAATAATGGAACAGCCTTCACGAGTGCTGAGTTTCAGAATTTCATGATTCTCAATGAAATCAAACACATTAGGACTGCGCCTTATCGCCCAGCATCCAACAGACTAGGTGAACGAGCCTTCTAAACCTTTAGGTGGGGCCTGGAGAAGCAGTCAGGGGAACCTTGAGACCAGAATCTCACAGGGAGGCATGGTAGCACTGCTGCTTCACAGCTCCAGGGACCTGGGTTCGATTCCCAGCTCGGGTCACTGTCTGTATAGAGTTCCTCTTGTGTCTGGGTGGGTTTCCTCCGGGTGCTCCAGTTTTCTCCCACAGTCCAAAGATGTGCGGGTTAGGTTGATTGGCCATGCTTAAATTGCCCCTTAGGGATGCTTAGGTTAGAGGGATTAGTGGGTATAATATGTAGGGATATGGGGGTAGGGCCTGGGTGGGATAGTGTTCGGTGTAGACTCGATGGGCCGAAGGGCCTCTTTCTGCACTGTAGGGTTTCTGTGATTCTAATTCCTTCTGGGCTATCGGACCACTCCACAGCCAACAATGGGAGTTCCACCAACAGTTATTAATGAACTGTCATCTCAGAATGAGACTGAGCCACATGTTTACAAATTTCCCAGGGAGGGTAGAGAACAGTCAGAAGACAAACTATGATTCATGTCAGTCAACAAGATCATTTTCACTGGATGAAGCTATGTATCTAAGAATTTTAGGTCGAGTTGGGTCCCTGCAATCATTGCCTTTAAAACTGACCCTGTCTTCATAGAATCCCTACAGGAAGAGGCCACTCCACCCTTTGGGTCTGCACCAACCACAATCCCACCCAGGCCCTATTCCCGAAACCCCACATATTTACCCTGCTAATCCCCTAATACTAGAGTCCATTTAGCGTGGCCAATTAGCCTAACCCGCACATCTTTGGACTGTGGGAGGGAACCGGAGCACCCGGAGGAAACCCAAGCAGACACGGGGAGAATGTGCAAACTCCACACAGTGGCCCGACTTGAACCTGGGGTCTCTGGCACTGGGAGGCAGCAGTGCTAACCATCGTGCCGCCATGCTGCCCCCAAGTGGAGCAACAAAGAAGGGTCCAGAAGATCCAGAAACATATAGACCATTAGGGAAAAAGAGAGATGCCCCAACTGCCAGTACGACCATCAGGAACTATATCGCCATCTGGGAATGTTCACAACTATCTCAACATATTAACTAATGTTAAAATGGCGGCGCGGGCTTGTTGGGCCAAAGGGCCTGTTTCCCGGGCTGCTTTTGTTCTTTGTTCTATCCATGCATCGAAATACCAGGTCGTCCTGTACCAGGTCACCACAGACACAACTGATGTCCACATGGGGACAGATGGAATTAAACTGCCTGTGCCTGAAGAGGTGCCTGTCACTGCGGTTTCAGCTGACAGCAACCCTATGCAAGTGCCCCAGACAGAGGCATTTTTGCCGCTCCACAATACTTCAGAAGCCCCGTCAAAGATTTAATTTATAACTGAATAAACTCACGTACTAAATGCTTAATTATTCTGGCCTGTGTAAATTGAGTGTTGACATTGGTATAAACGGAGTTAGAGAGGGAAGGATGTGGGGGTGATTGTCCCTTCAGTGATCCATCTACCGAGTGAGGGTCACACGATCTGGAGAATCTATCAGGGAGCAGGGTGGGGGAACCACTCTGGTGAACGTTGGTTTCTGTTCCAGAACCTTCTTGGGAGATGGCTGCAGCTAACGGGTGCAAGCCTCTGTCTCGTTTGGACCTGTGAATAAACTTGTTGCTTTTCTCTAAACCGATAAACAAGAGTTATTACAGATGCCCTCCATCATTTTGTGAGGGTCTACCACCTTGCTCAGGTACAGGCTTTGAGCAGACGGAGCAGCTCTAGGCTGGGTGGAACCGTGGGCCATCAACGGCAGCAGGATTGTCCTCAACCACAATCTGTAACCTCAGGGCCCAACATCAAACCGTAGAACATTTACAGCACAGAAACAGGTCCTCTGGCCCTTCTTGTCTCTGCCAAACCATTTTTCTGCCTAGTCCCACTGACCTGCACCTGAACCCTATCCCTCCACACCCCTCTCATCCATGAACCCGTCCAAGTTTTTCTTAAATGTTAAAAGTGACCCCGCATTTATCCGGCAGCTCATTCCACACTCCCACCACTCTCTGTGTGAAGAAGCCCCCCTAATATTCCCTTTAAACTTTTCTCCTTTCTCCCTTAACCCATTCCCTCTGGTTTTTTTTCTCCCCTAGCCTCAGTGGAAAAAGCCTGCTTGCATTCACTCTATTGATACCCATCAAAATCTTATACACCTCTATCAAATCTCCCCTCATATCATAGCATCATATCATAGATCATAGAACCCTACAGTGCAGAAAGAGGCCCTTCGGCCCATCGAGTCTACACCGAACACCCTCATTCTTCTACACTCCAGGGAATAAAGCCCTAACCTATTCAACCTTTCTGTGTAACTCAGTTTTTCAAGTCCCAGCAACATCCTTGTAAACCTATCCCCCACTCTAATATTACCACCAAACCAGGGCACCAACCCTGATTCAATAAAGATTATGCAGGTGGGCATGACAGGAGCAGCACCAGGCACACATAAAATTGAGGTGTCAACCTGGAGAAGATAGAATATAGGAATACTTTACATGCTAAACAGTGTAAGCGACAATAATGGACAGAACTAAGCAATTCCACAACTAAAGGATCAGATCTAAGCTCTGCAGTCCCTCCACATCCAACCATTAAGATTGGTGGACAATCAAACAACTCACTGGAGGAGGAGGCTTCACAAATATCCCCATCCTCAATGATGGAGGAGCTCAGCACATCAGTGCAAAAGAAAAGGCTCAAGCATTCAAAATAATCTTCAGCCAGAAGTGCCCAGTGGATGGTCCATCTAGTCCTCCTTTGGAGGACCCCAACATCACAGATGCCAGTCTCCAGCCAATGCGATGCCTGAGAGAAACTCCATGGCCTGGATCTCGGCACCTCCCTCTGCGACTGGATCCTGAACTTCCTAACTCACAGACCACAATCAGTAAGGACAGGCAACAACACCTCCTCCATAATCATTCTCAACACCGGTGCCCCACAAGGCTGTGTTCTCAGCCCCCTACTATACTCCTGATACACCTATGACTGTGTAGCCAAATTCCCCTCCAATTCGATTTTTAAGTTTGTTGACGATATCATCGTAGTGGGTCAGATCTTAAACAATGACGAGACAGAGTACAGGAATGAGATAGAGAATCTGTTGAACTGGTGCGATGACAATAATCTCTCCCTCAATGTCAACAAAACAAAGGGGATTGTTATCGACTTCAGGAGGCGTTAAGGAGAACATGTCCCTGTCTACATCAACGAGGATGAACTAGAAAGGGTCGAGAGCTTCAAGTTTTTAGGTGTCCAGATCACCAACAACCTGTCCTGGTCCCCCCCATGCCAACACTACAATTAAGAAAGCCTTCTACTTTCTCAGAAGACTAAGGAAATTTGGCATGTCAGCTACGAATCTTACCAACTTTTACAGATGCATCATTGAAACCATTCTTTCTCGCATCGCAGCTTGGTCTGGGCTCCTGCTCTGCCCAAGACCACAAGGAACTACGAAAGGTTGTGAATGTAGCCCAATCCATCACGCAAACCAGCCTCCCATCCATTGACTCTGTCTACACTTCCCACTGCCTCGGCAAAGCAGCCAGAATAATTAAGGATCCTACGCACCCTGGACATTCTCTCTTCCACCTTCTTTCATTGGGAAAAAGATACCAAAGTCTGAGGTCAGTGCAGACTCAATGGGCCGAATGGCCTCCTGCTGCACTGCAGGGATTCTATGATATAAATACTGTGGCTACTAGAGCAGGTAAAAGGCTAGGAATCCTGTGGTGAGTCACTCACCTCCTGACTCCCCAAAGCCTGTCCCACCATCTAAAAGACACAAGTCAGGGGTGTGTTGGAATTCTCTCCACTTGCCTGGATGGGAGCAGCTCCAACAACACTCAAGAAGCTCAACACCATCCAGGACAAAACAGCCTGCTCACTCCCTCCACAAATATTCACTTCCTCCCCCACCAATGCGCAATAAAGGTAAAGTCACCGTTATCCCAGATGACCGTGGGTCTATTTCCCCTCTGAGGGGGTGGGCTGACAGGTGGTGATCTAACCTGAGGTTCGCCACACCTTCATGAACAACCTCGGCCAGTACAGGAATTGAACCTGTGCTTTCGCTCTCTATCACTAACCAGTTGTCCAATCAACGGAGTTAAACTGATGCCTGCAGTGACTGCAGCACAGTGTGTACCATCGACAACATGCACTGCAGGAACTCACCAAGGCTCCTTAGGCAGCACCTGACAAATCCAAACACTACCATTTAGAAGGGCAGTCTTTGGGAGTCAGGAGATGAGTTACTTGCAACCAGGCCAGGGGATAAGGGGTGATTCATCTCCCAGCTCACCGTAGTGAAGGCTCTCAGACAAGTCCTTCTGCCGATGACTGAGATGAGGTCTCCAATGATGAGAGGATAACAGGAGGGTATGAATGACCATGCACATCAAGATGCTGGATACACTAGCTGACCTACAAGGTAGCCTTTTGTTACTGTCAGTGTGCAATGAGGCAGAGAGCGTGGCACCGAGCTTTCACTCTCTACAGCCCAGGTTCCATCTCCCTGGCAGACCCAGAGGTACTGAGAATGTAGCCCACACCCCACATACGCTTACAGCTCAACTTCTGTTGTGTCTGTTTATTTTACCCTGATTCCACACCCAGGCATAACCAATCAAGCACAGTGCTCGTCGATCATTTACCAGACTCACATAATCAAACACAGAATTATTAAAGAAATGAATACTACGGAGTAACTAAGCCATGCATACCTGAGGGTTCTCAGGTTCAATCGCCAGTCTATGGTTAGCTGATAAGCACTGCAGTAATCGATTCGACAGAATTAAGGCTATCAACTCGTTTCCTACTCCTGAAATAAGCATGTTAATGGGCCAAATGAAAACATGACCACATTTTGCTGTAACAGATCTCCCTCCTTCAATAAACTACGATAAGATCAATACTTGTTGAAGAGTCACTTTGGGTCTCACAGTGGCTCACTGCTCCAGGGGCCCCACCATGTGTGGGGTTACGGGGATAGGTCTTGGGTGGGATGGTTATCATAGAATCCCTACAGTGCAGAAGGCGGCCATTCAGCCCATCAAGTCAGCTCCAAACATAATCCCACCCAGGCCCTAACCCCGTGACCCCATGCATTTACCCTGCTAGTCCCACTGACACTAAGGGGCAATGGCCAATCCACCTAACCCACATAGCTTTGGAACGTGGGAGGAAAACGGAGCACCCGGAGGAAACCCCTGCAGACATGTTGGTGCAAGCTTGATGGATCGAATGGCCTTTTGCACCCTCTAGTGATTTTATGATGCTGGAATAGAAGAACATCAGAAATAGGAGCAGGAGTGGACCACTTGTGAAGCCCATCATAGAAAAGGGGAAAGGTAACTCGGAGGTGACATTCCACGCAATGGTGTTGCTTTGCCAAGTAGGCTGGAAAAAGGTTCAGGCAAAACATTCCACTGGTATGAAGATACCTAAAGAGGTATTTGAGGGTGAGTGTTGTGGGGCGAATGTGTATAACTGATTCACGACTGTGAATAGAAACATTGAAATTCAGAAGAACTACAAATCTAAATAGGACAGCACGATGGCACAGGTCTTAGCACTGCTGCTAGGGACCTGGGTGTGGAGTTTGCACATTCTCCCCATATCTTCATGGGTTTCCTCTGGGTGGTCTAGTTTCCACCCACAGTCCAAAGATGCACGGGTTAGGTTGACTGGCCATGCTAAATTTCCCCTTAGTGTCAGGGGGAACTAACTAGAGTAAATGCATTGGGTTACGCAGTTAGGGCATTGGTGGGATTGTGGTCAGTGCAGACTTGATGGGCCGAATGGCCTCCTTCTGCACTGTAGGATTCTATAATTCTACCACATGGCCTGTCAAACCCACTGTGCTATTCAATATGATCATGGCTGACCTTGGGCTTCAATTATACTTTCCTGCCCATTCCCCATTCTCTTAATTCCCTAAGGGGTGAAAAATCCGTCTATCCCAACCTCTCCGACTCTCCAACCAGCAGAAACAACCTCTCAGCACCTCCCCTGTCAAAATCCTTCAAAATCTTGGAAGGTTCAATAAGATTGCCTCTTATTCTTCTGAACTCCAGAGAATAAAGACCCAATGTACTCAGCTATCTGAATATTTTATACTATATCCTAGCTCTTTCCGACTCCTCCTAGTTCTTATGTTTCCCATTGAACTCACTGAGAAAGGCAATCATGTGGAGTATGAAATGGGATGCATATTCACTTCTGTTCATTTTGTGCTGTACTCAAAGGCCATCTTCATCCCAGAGAGAGCAGGGTAGGACAAAAGAAAACCAGCAGCAAGAAAATAGAAGAAAATAGTTTATTAATCCAGCAATTGTCATACTGAGGTAAAGAGTTTAGATGTTAGTAATGTTAAACAAAAATAAGACATTCACAATCTAAAGCAAACATCCCATCTGCCTATGGAGTCTCAGTAGTGTTTTGAACATGGCATTGGGTAGTTTGTCCACTTCTGCTCACCTTCCAAACTTGTACCAGCAGAGGGAGTTTGCTAGGAAAAGATAATAATAAAGGACCCATGATTAACAGCCCATGCAGTTCTAAGTCGAAATGTCTCTGGCTGAATTCCAACTGTTTCTGCCCCAAGAACTCCATAGATTCCAGCCTCCTGTACTGGTCTCTTTGAGTCTTAAACATGTCTGCAAGTGTTCAAATTCCACATGTAGCCTATCTGAAGTTTCAGATTCACTAAAGCGCAACAGGCTTGAGGACAGCTGGTTTCAAACACTGGTTTTGATTTAAAGGGCATCTTAAAATGGATACGACTGAGAATAATCCCTGAGCAGACGCTTGATACAACGCATGCCGCAACTTACCCACAAGTGATACATTTGGGATTGAACATTGGGTGAGAAATCATCTTGACCGGCTCGATGTATTGTTCTGAACCTTCCGTCAAGGTCAAGTCATATTTTCCCAGCACCACACGATATTTCATACCTTCGCTTTAAGGAGAAGAAAAGAATGTTAATGTCACTTGTGGCAATACAGAGACCCAAAGGTTGTGACTGGTGATGTGAGAGTGCGCAATCATTTAAAGGGGAAGAATAGTTTTGATTTTAGCAGCTAATACTCACTTAATACATTTCCCAGCGGTCAAAATCCAGACTGGATCGATGAGGGCTCCTCCACACATATGGGAATATGAAATTCCTTTCCTGGCTTGCAATGAAACCTGGAAGTGGCAAGGATGCAATGATGTCCGTGGTACAGTACAGTGTTACTTTGCATTCTGATCAAGTCTAGCTCTGTATTTACCTGCCAAGGCCAGCTGAACGGCACTACATGGTTGCTGTTCTCATTTAAGTCTGCTTTGTAGACGGGATCTCCACAACTGAAGTCAAAGGCATAGGCTGAAATCACAAGGAATCAATAGTGAGTGATCCACACTCGGCTAACATGACCACCACCCGCCCCATGGAACTGGAGAGCGGGCGCTGAGGCTAACATGATGGTACACTGAAGGCAAGTCAGCTGCAAGGGAGAAAGAAAGGTGAACAATTATACAGCAACTCTCACAGCTTCAGAATGACCCAAAGCCCTTCACGGTCAAAGACCTCATTTGATTGGATTGGATTTATTATTGTCACGTGTATTAACATACAGTGAAAAGTATTGTTTCTTGTGTGCTCTACAGGCAAAGCAAACCGTTCATAGAGAAGAAAAGGAGAGAGTGCAGAATGTAGTGTTACAGTCATAGCTAGGGTGTAGAGAAAGATCAAAAGTCTGATTGCAACAGGGAAGAAGCTGTTCTTGACTCGGCTGGTACGTGACCTCAGACTTTTGTATTGGTGTAACAAATTGACCCTAAATTAGTCTCCCCTCAATCTGGTTTCCAATGTGGAGTGCCATAAGCGTAGACAAGGGTCATAGGTGGAGAGGGGACTCCCAATGTTAAAATGGCGGCGTGGGCTCGTTGGGCCGAAGGGTCTGTTTCCCAGGCTGTGTTGTTCTTTGTTCTTTGTTCTTTTGGAAGAAGAGGGAAGAGAGAATCTGCTAGGTAAGCCCATTCAAAAGTTTGATGGTAGCAGGGAAGAAGATGGTTTTGAGTCGGTTGGTACGTGACCTCAGATTTTGTATCTTTTTCCCTGCAAAAGAAGGTGGAAGAGAGTATATCCTGGATGCGTAGGGACCTTAATTATGCTGGCTTCTTTTCCAAGGCAGCAGGATGTGTAGACAGAGTCGACAGATAGGAGCATGGTTTGTGTGATGGATTGGGCTTTGATCATGAGTCTTTGTAGATTCTTGCGGTCTTGGGCAGAGCAGGAGAAAAGGAGCACTTTTGAAACATAGTTACATAAGAACATAAGAAATAGGAGCAGGAGTCGGCCATCTAGCCCCTCGAGCCTGCCCCGCCATTCAATAAGATCATGGCTGATATGAAGTGGATCAGTTCCACTTTCCCGCTTTCTCCCCGTAACCCTTAATTCCCCTGTCTATCAGAAACCTATCTACCTGTGACTTAAATATATTCAGCAAGGTAGCCTCCACCACTTCAACGGGCAGAGAATTCCAGAGATTCACCACCCTTTGAGTGAAGAAGTTCCTCCTCAACTCCGATCTAAACTGCCCCCCCTTATCTTGAGGCTGTGCCCTCTAGTCCTGCTATCCTTTCTAAGCGGGAAGAATCTCTCTACCTCTACCCTATCCATCCCCTTCATTATCTTATACGTCTCTATAAGATCCCCCCTCAGCCTTCTAAACTCCAATGAGTACAGACCCAGTCTATTCAATCTCTCTTCATGGTCCAACCCCCTCATCTCCGGTATCAGCCTAGTGAACCTCCTCTGCACTCCCTCCAAGGCCAATATAGCCTTCCGCAAATGTGAAAGTTATTGATGAAACATGGGATTTAGCAAATTTAGCTTCCACAAATAGAATATAGAAACATAGAAACACAGAAGACAGTAGCAGAAGGAGGCCATTTGGCCCTTTGAGCCTGCTCTGCCATTTATCACGATCATGGCTGATTGTCCAACTCAATAGCCTAATCCTGCTTTCTCCCCATAACCCCTGACCCCATTCACCCCAGGTGATGTATCCAGCCACTTCTCGAATACATTCAATGTTTTGGCATCAACTACTTGCTGTGGTAATGAATTCCACAGGCTCACCGCTCTCTGGGTGAAGAAATGTCTCCTCACCTCCGTCCTAATATGACTGAATAATCGCTTTAAATGTTGATGATTGAAGGGTTAACATTGGCTAGAACACCAGGGACATTTCACTGGCTCTTTTGTGTCGTGTCTATCTGAACATTGATTTAACATCTTATCTGAAATGCACCAATGCCAGCGTTCGCTCAGGTTCTGCCCTTCAGTATAAACCTGGAAAATATGCTTAAACAGCTGAAGTGGGTCTAGACTCCACAACCTGATGGAGCCGCAATGTTAGCACTGAGCCAAGGCTAATGGCTAAGTTGCATTTGTCTACCAGTTTCAGCTACCATCCCATGGTGCATCACCCTTGAACATGGACGTTACTGTGGGCCTGGTCCACACTGGTGGAGCCTCCCTAATATCGACTGGCTATCTCCAGTTGTGGATGTGATGGAGAGGGACTGGAGTTACACTCACATCCAGCCTGAATACGGCACTGGGATTATAACCCATCTGGTTCTGTCTGTGACAGACACTGAGGGAGGGGGTGGGGAGATGGAGTCGGTGGCTCGGGAATGGAGTTTGAACAATGCTCCTCCACCTTCCAAATGGTTAATTGGAGGACTATTCAGCTCACGGTGAATTGGCCCGACAGGGTGAGAGCGGGGAAGTTATTTCCCCTGCCTGCGGGTCTCAAACCAGGGGACAGGCTCGGGATAAGAGGCTGGCCATGTGAGACAGAGAGTGCCAAGGATGGATGGACCAGCGGTGAGTCAAGGGGGGAGGGTCGGACTGGTGTAGAGAGCGCCAACGGTAGAGGGGCCAGCAGTCAGTGCTGAGGGTGGAGGGACAAATGGTGAGGGTGTTGAAGGCGGAGGGACAGGCAGTGTTGAGGGCAGAGGGACAGTCGGTGAGTGCTGAGGATGGAGGGACAGACAGTGAGTGTCGAGGGCAGAGGGGCAGTCAGTGAGTGTCGAGGGCAGAGAGATAGGCAGTGAGTGTCGAGGGCAGAGAGATAGGCAGTGAGTGTCGAGGGCAGAGAGATAGGCAGTGAGTGTCGAGGGCAGAGAGATAGGCAGCGAGTGTCGAGGGCAGAGGAATGAGTGATGAGTGTTGAGGGCAGAGGGACAGGCAGCGAGTGCCGAGGGCAGAGGGACAGATTATGGTGTTCCCGGGAGATGGTATTGGGATCCCTGCTTTTCCTGATATTTATTAATGATCTAGATCTTGGTGTGCGGCGAACAGTTTTAAAATTTGCAGATGATACAAAACTTGGCAGTATTTTAGTGTATTGTATTGTGAGGAGGAGCGTGCAGAAGTTCAGAAGGACATGGACACGTTGGTGAAGTGGGCCGATAGGTGGCAGAGGAAACTCAGTGTGGAGAAACGAGATGATATATTTTGGTTGGAGGAACATGGAGAAGCAGGAGCAGAGGGCCCTTGGTGCTTTGTGCATCAGTCATTAAAGGTGGTAGGACAGGTTGAGAGAGCAATTCATAAAACATTTTCTAAAATTAATTTAGATGACGTGGCCGTTGATGGCTAGGTTGGCATTTATTGCCCATCCCTAGTCACCTTTGAGCTGCCTTCCTGAACCACTGCAGTCACTGAGGTGTAGGTATACCCACTGTGCTGTTAGGGAGGGAATTCCAGGACAATGAAGGAATGGTGATACATTTCCAATTCGGGCTGGTGAGTGGTTTGGAGGGGAACTTGTAGGTGGTGGTGTTCCCATGTATCTGCTGCCCTTGTCCTTCTAGATGGAAGTGGTCGTGGGTTTGGAAGATGCTGCCTAAGAAACCTTGGTGAGTTCATGCAGTGCATCTCGTAGATGGAGTACAAGAGCGAGAAGGTCATGGTGAACTCATACAAGATACTAGTTAGAGCTCAGCTGGCGTACTGCGTACAGTTCTGGACAGCACACTATGGGAAGGATGTAAAGGAGAGAGTGCAGAAGAGGTTTACAAGAATGGGTCCAGGAACGAGGAACTTCAGTTATGAAGTATAAGATTAGAGAATTCCAGATTCTTTTCTTTGGAGAAAAGAAGTTTGGGAGGAGAGTTAATAAGATGTTCAAAAGCATGACGGGTCTGGACAGGGTCCTTGGGAGAAATGCTTTCCACTTGTAAGCTATTTGAAAGATCTCTTTGCATTGTGTGAGGATTGCTTTCGAAGCATTGCTATTCAAGAAGGTTATGCAAGGTAAATTGGATCAGGAGGTGCCACAGAAAGGGTCTGGCTGTATCTGTCTTTATTATCGCTCACTGTATCTGCACGTTGCTGCTTTTCGGTTTGAGGTTTTTACTGAACCGTGATTGCTGCTTCACTGACCGACAGAACGGCTACCCAAAGGGGGGTCAGCAGGCAGCACGCACACTAATCTGTTGGGGGAGGGTGGAACAGTGGCACAGTGGGTTAGCACTGCTGCTTCACAGCGCCGGGGACCCGGGTTCAATTCCAGCCTCGGCTCACTGTCTGTGTGGAGTTTGCACATTCTCCTCGTGTCTGTGTGGGTTTCCTCCGGGCGCTCCGGTTTCCTCCCACAGTCCAAAGATGCGCGGGTTGGGTTGATTGGCCGTGCGAAATTCCCCATCAGTGTCAGGAGAATGAGTAGGGTAAATAGGTGGGGTTACGGAAATAGGGCCTGGGTGGGATTGCGGTCGGCGCAGTTTCGATGGGCCAAATGGCCTCCTTCTGCACCGTATGGATTCTATTCTATGATTAGGAAAATGCGGCAGTATTTAACGGAGATGATGGAGGTCTCGCCCACTGATAGTGAAATCCCTACAGCTCCTCGTTTCTGGAAAGCCTGCTGGACTTGGTACCAATCAGGCACCTAATTGGGAAGCAGCGAACTTCCTCCCCGGATCAATGACCCCGGGCTGTAAAAGTCCCACCCAACAAGAGCTGTTGGCCAATCAGGGTGCAGCAGCTCACCGTTGCTGGGCAACAGTAAGGGGGTGTGGTAGCTGTTGACGTTACTGTTGTAGGGAAATGCATTTCTCACTTGGGGGTCTATAATAACTCAGGAGTCTGCACCTACACCCAGACTCAGCCCCGTGGAGCTGCTGTCTCCATGCTGGCTCCTCCCACTCTCAACGCCATCATGTGACTCTCTGCATCACGGTGTGGGCGGGACCGCCTCTCCGGTCTCACTTTGCTCTTTCAATCGCCGTTCTACAACACGGAACACCAACACTCAGCCGAGGATCCCCCGGGACAGGCGGAACGAGTTGGGGAATGGCTGCTGATGGGATCGGGGTTCGGGAGCTGGCAGCAAAGGTGAGAGCCAGCTCTCAATGTACGTGATGCGGAGATGCCGGCGTTGGACTGGGGTAAACAGAGTGAGAAGCCTCACAACACCAGGTTAAAGTCCAGCAGGTTTATTTGAGAGTAAAACCCACGAGCTTTCAGGGTTTGCCCCTTTCATCAGGTGAGTGGAGAGTTTGGGTTTTATACGCTCTGTCTGAGACCAGAACTCGCCACTCACCTGACGAAGGGGCAAACCCCGAAAACTCGTGGCGTTTACTCTCAAATAAACCTGCTGGACTTTAACCTGGTGTTGTGAGGTTTCTCAATGGACTCCCCCCCACTTCCCCGGCTCAGGTACTGGGTGCCTTTGAATGAAGAACTCCTTCTGGAAGCTGGAAGCAAACCGAGCGAGGTTTACTTTTCAAGCTCTCTGTAGGGAGAGACCCCCCTCCCATCCCCTCCACCCACACTACTCCCCCAACCCTCCTACTCCCCCCCCCCGACCCCCACTCTCCCGACCCCCCGCCGCTCCCTCAACCTCCCACTCCCCCAACACCCTGCACTCCCCCAGCCCCCTCACTCCCCCAACCCCCCACTCCCCCACCCCCTAACCTCCCACTCCCCCAACCCCCCTCCGACTCCCCGACCCCTCCATTCCCCCAACCCTCTCATTCACCCTACATCCTTCTCCCTCAACCCCCACTCCTCCAACTCCCCACACCCCCAATCCTCCCAGTCCCCCAGCTCTGCACGCTCCCAAACCCCCACTTACCCAACCCCACACTCCCCCAATTCCCCCTCCGCCGACTCCCCCTCTCCCCTGACTCCAACTCCTCCAGCGCTTCTACTCCCCCAACCTCCTCACTCCCTCAACCCCCACTCCTCCAACCCCCCACTCTCCCAAACCCCCCCACACCCCCGATGTCTCACTCCCCCAGCCTCCCATTCCCCTAACCCCCCATTCCCCAATCCCCTCCACTCCCCTGACCCACCCCCTTCCTCCCAATTCCCCCACATGCCCCCCCACCCTACTCATCCAGGCCCTCCCATCCCCACCAACCTCCAATCCCTCCAAAATCCTTCACTCCTCCAACCCAATCCCCCTCCTGGCCTCTCCCACCTACCCTACTCACCCATGCCCCCTATCCCCGTCAACCCCCCACTCCCCCCAAATACCTCTCACTCCTCTAACTCACCATCCCTCTCCTCCAACCCATCCCCCCAAACCCCTCCTCACCAACCCTCTCATACCCCTTAGCACCTGCCGCTGAGTGATGGTGGGATGATGTCCCAGCAGTAAATGTTGCCAGTGCAGGAAGTTTGTTCAATTTATCTTAGGGATACTGACGGAGACTTGGGACCTTTCCCCAACAATGCCGCAGTCCAAAGATGTGCGGGTTAGGTTGATTGGCCATGCTAAGAAATTGCCCCTTAGTGACCAGGGATGTGTAGGTTAGAGGGATTAGTGGGTATAATATGGGGATAGGGCCTGGGTGGGATTGTGGTCGGTGCAGACTCGATGGGCTGAAGGGCCTCTTTCTGCACTGTAGGGTTCTATGATGCTATGAGTTTGACACAGAGCAGCGCTACCATCCCTTGTGAAGGAATCAGTGCTGCATTAAATGGCCTTTGATATGTTTTCCTCGATTTTCATTAGATAATATCCTGATGCTTTAATCGGCCTTTAGTTAATACACGGGAAAGTATCAACTTTGTTTTCTCACATGTTTTAACCATGTGGTTGACCTGTGAGACACGTCAGAGACAAACATGGACAGATACATGGATTTGGGCCGGTGTCTGTGGGAGTTTGCGCGTTCTCCCCATGCTTGCGTGGGTTTTCTCCGGGTGCTCCGGTTTCCTCCCACACCCCAAGGATGTGCTATTAGGCTGATTGGAGGTAATAAATTGTCCCTAAATTAGTTTCCCTCAATGTGGAATGCCATAAGAATAGATAAGGGTCATGGGTGGAGGGGGGGGACTGGTAATGTTAAAATGGCGGCACGGGTTCGTTGGGCCAAAGGGCCTGTTTCCCGGGCTGTTTTTGTTCTTTGTTCTTTGTATAAGTTTTTTTAAACAGCGATTGGTCTGGATTTGCAGATGGAACCTGAGCTCCTCAGTTTTGACCAGGGGTTTTGGTGAGAAGTGGCCCCGCAGCATCTCCGCAATCTCATCGTGGGTTTACGAGGCTGGTTCCTCTGATTTTGCCAGAGGTTGAGTGTTTGGCCATCCCATTGTGCTCAGGAAGGTTGGATACGGTTGACTTGTAACCCCCAAAAGGGAATGAAATAAATATTTAAAGCAGAAAAACATGCAAAGGATGGAGGCGAACTGGATTACTCTTTGGAAGAACCAGCACAGACTCGATGGACCAAATGGCCTCCTTCCATGTGATATTATTCAACCTGGCTGTATTTTAACATAATGCAATTTGTATACTAAATGAGTACCAAATACCCATTCTCTGAGAGATTCTGCAATGTAACAATGTTGTATAATCCTTATATAATATTTAATTATCTAATAAAGTTCTTTAACAAGTTGTGTCACTAAACTAACTGATCATTAATAAATCTCAGATGCGACAGAAGATTGTCTATTCAAGTTTGTTCCTCGTTGGAGCAAGGTCACTTTAAGAATCTGATCACATGATACATTGAAGATGTCAAGGCCATTTGTGCCATCGTCTATCCTGACAGCCGGTAGAGTAAACACCTTTCTAATAAAGCTCTTCCTTCTTTATACCTTCATAGTCTGCAAACCTATCGCTTAAAATATCACCAAAAAGGAACTGGCAATGGGGAGATCAGATCCATGCTGGTGGACTCCCCGGAGAAATAAAAATATATCAGAAATCACCCATTTGTGCTGCAGACATCGGAGAAGGATTATGAAGATTAAAATATCTTCTGAACTAAACCTGGCGACAGAAGGATGCCAAGTATCGGAGGAACCAACACTTAAACAAAGATTTTGGAGAAAACGATATCAAAATGAAGCTCACATTGTGCTCTGCCAGAAAGATCTGGAACAGCACAGGGAGCACTGTGAGAAGAGAAACAAAGTATAAGTAAAGTTTATTTAATTAGCCACAAGTAGGTTTACATTAACACCGCAATGAAGCTACTGTGAAATTCCTCTAGTCGCTGCACTCCAGATACACTGATGGAAAATTCAGCATGGCCAATGTATCTGAACAGCATGTCTTTCAGACTGTGGGAGGAAACTGGGGCATCCTGAGAAAACCCACGCAGACACGGGTGGAGCATGTATACTCCATACAGACAGTGACCCAAGGCTGGAATTGATCCTGGGTCCCTGTCACTGTGAGACAGCAGTACTAACAACCGTTCCACCGTATCACCCTGCAACTGCCCTGTAAAAATAATTTAGAGCTTGGGGGTGTCAGGAAAACTCAGAAGGAAACAGTCCGAGATCAGAGTGACCTTGTTTAAAAGAAAAAGAAGCGATAAAGAAACTGAGTGCAAGCCCTTCCCGTGGTAAAAATGGTGGGGTTTTTTTGGCGCTGTGGGAGTATGATCAGAACACTGAGCAGGGCAGGTCGTAGACTGAGAAACTCAAATGCTTTGTACAAGTTAACGAAATTGCAGTGGATATAGTCATCCCAACTTCTCTGAGCATAATGGGGTGGCCAAACATTCAAACTCCTGCAAAGTTAAAACAAAAACAGGATGGAAAACCTGTGATGAGATTGTGGAGATACTGCGGGGCCACTTCTCGCCAAAAACTTTGGTCAGCACTGAGAGGTTCAGGTTCCATAAGCATAACTAACAAGAAGATGGCCCAATCATCCAATTTATAAGAATTTAGATGAACACTGTGAATTCAGAAATGTCTTGAACGACACCATTAGAGACAGGCTAGTATGTGGATTAAGAAGCAAAGCTCTCCAGGGTGGCATGGTAGCATAGTGGTTAGCACTGCTGTTTCACAGTGCCAGGGACCTGGGTTCAATTCCCAGCTTGGCCCATTGTCTGTGTAGAGCTTGCACATTCTCCCTGTGTTTGCATGGGTTCTCTCCAGTTTCCTCCCACAGTCCAAAAGGTGTGCTGGTTGGGTGCATTGACCTGAACAGGTGCCAGAGTATGGCAACTAGGGGAATTTCACAGTAACTTCATTGCAGTGTTAATGTAAGCTTTACTTGTGGCTAATAAATTAACTTTAAATCCAGAAAAGACTGTTAACAGAAAGCCTAAAGTTAAATTTATTAAACACAAGTAAGGCTTATTTACAGCCAGTAAAAATCGAGGTAGACACAGGAGCAGCTATTTCATTGGTACCAGGAATGGTTTACCAAGAGAAACTCCGACATATCGCCTTAAAACCCTAAAAGATAATACTAAAAACCAATGCTGGAGAAGTGGTTGTGTTGAGGGGCTGTTCCAATGTAGATATGCAGCAAAATAGACAGACTACAGACTTGTGCCTACACGTCACTTAAAGGTAATTAACCAGCCCTAATGGGGAGAATCAAACTAAACTGGGCTGAGGCGAATGAGACACCCCAGACATTCTCTCTTCCACCTACTTCCATCCGGAAAAAGATACAGAAGTCTGAGGTCACGTACCAACCAACTCAAGAACAGCGTCTTCCCTGCTGCCATCAGACTTTTAAATGGAGCTACCTCACATTAAGTTGATCTTTCTCTACACTCTATCTGTAATCCAACACTACATTCTGCACTCTCCCCTTTCCTTCTCCCCTATGTACTCTATGAACGGTATGCTTTTGTCTGTATAGCGCACAAGAAAAAATACTTTTCACTGTACGTTAATACATGTGACAATAATAAATCAAATCAAACTCCTTATCCTGAGGAAACTCTTGAGTTTATTGGAAAGAACATTCAGTTTGGGAAACTAACTTCCTTCATGCATCACTGGACAACAAGAACAAAAAGATTGTCGATCGTAAACAGTGGTAACAACAGGACCATTTCAGTCCTGAACTACCATCGACATGACTCACACTACATCTGTAATAAAACCATTACACTGAAGGGAGGTTACAAAACCAACAACACTGCATTTACACAGAGCTTTCAACGTAGCAAACCATCCCAAAGCACATTTACAACCTCAAATAAACATGTGAGTGGGTTAATAAATGCCTTCTATCTAACTGAAGGAACGTAACCTCCTTCATACCAGACTGCATCCCTTTTACAGGCTGGCTTTGGAGGATGGTTTTTGTAATTAGATGGTGATAGTTATGGGGGGGGGGAGTGAGCTACAATCAAGAGTTTTGATGCCTGTGTGGAACCTTATTTAAAAATCCACCTTCTTCCTTCGAGAAAAAGATACAAAAGTCTGAGGTCACATCCCAACTGACTCAAGAACAGCTTCTTCCCTGCTGCTGTAGGACTTTTGAATGGACTTACCTCACATAAAGTTGATCTTTCTCTAAACCCTAGCTATGACTGTAACACTACATTCTGCACCCTCTCCTTTCCTTCTCTACGAACGGCATGCTTTATCAGCATAGTGTGCAAGAAACAATACCTTTTGCTAATACTAATACATGTGATAATAATAAATCAAATCGAATCAAATCAAAAGCCTAACCCTAGATTAGCACCCCATCCACAAACATTCACTCCTTCCACCACCGACACAGTAGCAACAATGTGTAACATCTACAAGATGCACTCATTAGATCTTTCAGCAGCACCTCCTGAACCCACAGCCTCTGAAACATGAACAGACAAGTAACAGACACGTGGGACCACCATCGCCTGGGGGGTTATCTTCCAAGTCACTCATCGTCCTGACTTGGAAATATATCGGCCACTTCTTCACTGCCGCTGGGTCAAAATCCAGGAACCCCCTCCCTAACAGCACCGTGGGCGTACCTCCGCTACACGGACTGCAGCGCTTCAAGAAGGCAGTTAACCACCACTTTCTCAAGGGTATATCGGGATGGGCAATAAATAGCAGCCTAACTAGTGATGTCCACAATGCAAGAATGAAGTTTTTTTAAAAACTAACCTTTTCTCTCTCACGTATCACTCACTGACATCTCGATCACTTGATATGAAAACAATACTAATTGAAAATTCGCATTTATCAAAATAATCATTGTTTTAATCATAGAATCCCTACAGTGCAGAAGGAGGCCATTCAGCCCATCGAGTCTGTGCCAACCACAATCCCACCCAGGTTCTATCCCCGTAGCCCCACATAGCTACCCTACTAATCCCCCTGACACTAAGGGGCATTTATCATGGCCAGTCAACCTAACCCACACATCTTTGGATTGTGCGAGGAAACTGGAGCACCCGGAGGAAACTCATGCAGACACAGGGAGAATGTGCAAACTCCACACAGACAGTAACCCAAGCCGGGAATCGAACCCTGGTCCCTGGTGCCATAAAGCAGCAGTGCTAACCATTGTGCCACCATGCTGCCCCCATTTAACTGACAACTTAAAATGAATCATCATTGAGGAATCACTTTGTGTCTATTTCCAATGTTCAGTCACCTATCCCCATGCTCCTACAGGTGGTTCCCCACTGCTGTAGATAGCAAGCTGTCTGCTACAGCTGCTCAGGGACAGAAACCTTGACAGAGCTGTGCCCACAGGGCCAGGCTTCACTCAACCTTGGTTGGGGCAGTCTAGCTGGTTAAGTGGCATTAGCGAGTGCAGTGGCAGATTGGGAGCAGGAGAGAGGGTGTGTAGATTCCTCTCCCTCGGAGATTCTGTCATTCTTCCAGGGTAAACACTTCAGCAAATTACTGCGGATACTGGAATCTGAAATCACAGCAAGTCTGGCAGTATCTGTGGATAGAGAATAGAGTCAATGTTTTGAGTCTGTTGACTTTATTCTCTCTCCACAGATGCCGTCAAACCTGCTGCAATTTTCCAGCCTTTTCTGTTTTTGTTTCAGACACCTCATCAATCCTGGCAATCTATTGGATTGGTGGATTGCTCTGATATTCTGGAAGCCCTTTTCAAAATTAGCAGACAAAGTCATGTTAACAGGAGCATCTTTTCTGAGGCGGTTGTTAGTGATACAATGGAAGCTGTGATTAGACACAGTGGTGGGATTTTCCAGCTGCGCTCACCCCAAGACTGGAAAACCGCTTCCGAGGTCAACAGACCTTTTCATGGTCTGTATCCCGCTCTGCTACGATTCCCGGGGTGGGCGGGATGGGAAGATTCTGCCAGTATAGCTACAAATCCAGCAGTCCTCATACTGGTAACAATTGGGTGGGATTTTACAGACTCACTCATCCCGAAACCTGCCTAAGGTCTACGGACCTTTCCATGTTTCACCCCTCGCCCACTCCGATTCCTGTGGTGGGCAGGATGATAAAATTCCGTCCAATATCTCATGAGATAGAAGCCCTCTTCCCTACACCATTCTTCCAACCAGGACATCCCTTTCTTGCTTTGTTTTTTTCACATTTGCCAATCAGAAAACAGCACATCTACTAATCCCAAAATGACTACCTGTGAAGTCTTGCCTTTTGATTTAACTCCAAGTGCCTGCTATCTGCGGGACACTCTCCCTGTTCCTTCCATGTCATTGGGATGTGGGCTGTGATGCCTATTTCTTTACCCTCACTTTCCAAATTCCCTTCCAGCCACTTTGAGGTTTCCCTTGTCCTGCTACTAAATGGGAAACATTCCCTGGGTCTCTCGACATTGAAGACAATATCCGCTGTCCTTGGTATGAAATCATATAGAGATCTTGTGGTTCAGTGGTAGTTTCTGTACCTGAGTTTGAATCCCACTTGTTAACCAGCGCATTAAACATTTAGATCAACTCCTCAAACCCCACCACTCCTTCCTCTGATCTGATTATCACAATGTTGTTTAAATAATCTTTACCTCCTTCTGGGTTATTGCTAACATTTCCTATCCTTTGTCTATGAACATTTTAAGAAAACTGCATTCAACAATCCCATAGAATCCCTACAATGCAATGGCCATTCAGCCCGTTAAGTCTGCACTGACTCTCTGAAAGTGCATCTTACCCTGGCCCACTCCCTAGCTCTGTAACTTCCCCCATTCTCCATGGATAATCCATCCAACCTACACATATTTGGACACTAAGGAGCAATTTTAGCATGGCTAATCCACCTAAAACGCATATCTTTGGATTGTGGGAGGAAACCGGAGCACCCAGAGGCAGCCCACGCAGACAATGTGCAAACTCCACACCAACAGTGACCCAAAGCCGGGTATCGACCCTGGGTACCTTGTGCTAAAAGGCAGCACTGCTAACCACTGTGCCACTGTACCACCCAAGGCAGAGGTACAATGCAGGGATAGATAAGTAAAACTCACGAGACAGTCACCCTCCGATCTTTTTATAGGATGATTTCGATGTCGATGAATAGCTTGTGTTGGGTGTGTGGTATGATATCAGGATACCGGTGTGAATGTGCAGATATGGCTTGTTACAAGTCAAGCTACCAACAGGCGGAAAGGTAAACTGAACCTGTACTGTAGAACATGTCACAAACATGCTTTTAACTACTTAACAACAGAACAACAATGTGTGGTGTGGTCAATAGAGAGTTTAAAGTTTATTTATTAGAGTCACAAGTAGGCTTACATTAACACTGCAATGAAGTTACTGTCAAAATCCCCTCATCGCCACCCTCCGGCGCCTGTTTGGATACACTGAGGGAGAGTTTAGCACGGCCAATGCACCCTAACCAGCACACTTTTCAGACTGTGGGAGGAAACCGGAGCACCTGGAGGAAACCCACTCAGACATGGGGAGAATGTGCAGACTCCACGCAGACAGAGACACAAGCCAGGGATCGAACCCTGGGTCCCTGGTGCTGTGAGGCAGCAATGCTAACACTGTGCCACGCTGGCACCTGTATGCTGTAGACAAATTGGCTGCCAAGTGCCCTATACTACCGAAAATGCTGGAAAACCTCAGTAGATCTGGCAGCACCTCTGGAGAGGGAATTGAGACAACGCTCCGAGTCTGGATACCCCTTCATCACAGCAGACTCGAAACATTGGCTCTATTCCCTCCCCACAGATGCTGTCAGAACTGCTGAGATTTTCCAGCATTTTCTGCTTTTGTTTCAGATTCCAGCATCCTCAGTGTTTCACTTTTGCCCCATACAGTGCCTATATTTCAAAAATACTTTATTGGTTACAAGCACGTTGAGGCATCTTGTTGTCGTGCAAGGCGCAAGATAAATGTAAATCTTTCTTTCTTTTTATAGGATTGAACACATTAGCACTGGTCAGAGGCAGTATAATTAACTTAAGGAGGGATCTTGAATCACGGAACAAAGAGGCTGAATATGCTACGATTATCAGGAGCTTGGAGCTAAAATTAAAAGGCAAGATCTCACAGACGGTAATTTTGGGATTACTCGCTGCGTTAGGGATCTTGAATATGGATTAAGAAAATTGAGGGAGAATAAGTGAGAAAGAGAGTCGAATAGAGAGATGGAGATTCTGTTAATCCCACACACCACACTGTGTGTGATTTGAAGTATTTACGACATACCAACAGTTCAGAGAGACAGCCGTCACTGAGGTGGTCTGTGGGTGAGGAGTGCCAATGCAAGCCCATAGTCATCATACAGAATGGAACAGCTTCAATACTGACTTTTGGCAGCAGCTCCAGGATTAATGTTGGTGATTTGAATAATTTCATTCTTATTTTACCATGGTCAGTTATCTAACTGAGAAGTTCAGGAGATGGGCTGATACTTTAAAATTGCTGGATTAGTGAGGGGTCGCTTGTGAACGGTTAGTATGGATATTCTCTCTTCAGGCTGGAGAGATTATGAGAAGTGGTTGTCTCGATAACTTTATAAAATCTTGAGAAATTAATAGGCTATTACACAAATGTCTCCCTCTCTCCCTCACACATTCTCACTCTTTCTAGATCTTCCTAGATCTCGAGATCTCCCTCTAGATCTGTCTCTAAATCTCTTTCTCTCTCTAGCTCTCCCTTTAAATCTCCATTTCACTCACTTTCTCAATCTCTTGTTCTCTAGGTCTCCAGATTTTTCCCTCTCGATCTCCATCTCACTCTGTCTCTCTCTCAATCTCTCTCTCTCGATCTCTCCCTCTCTATCTCTCTATCTCTCTAGATCTCCAGATCTCTCCCTCTCGATCTCCATCCCTCTCTCTCTCTCGATCCCTCTCTCTCTCTCTCTCTCTCCAGATCTCTCACTCTCTCTTTCTCTCATCCTCCTCATTAAGAAAATGTCTAACGTAGCCTGCCAGCAGTTTTCTCTGCCAACAACATGACGTCAGCACAGCTTCCAGTACAAGACGTTCCAAAGCCTGGTCAAGTGGGATCTCATTTCCCACATCTAAACCCACTGTCTGATTAAGGATAATATGATGTTCTGGGAAGAGGTCAACCGCAGGATGATTGGGATTAGGGAAGCAGAAATGGAAAGTCCTTTGGTAATTAGACAGCTGAAGAAATGATTGGTGTGGGACTCCCACTGGCCCCGAAGATATAAATTCAATAAGCCAGCAGCCAAGGGGCAAGAGACGCTGAATAAGAGAGAGCGCGTTGAGATGAGTCCGTGCTGGGTCAGTTTAACACCATGGTTACTGGGAGCAGCCACCAGCAGCTGTCCTCGGAGCTGCTTGTGGTCTCTGTCCTCTTCACTGGAGTGGGGGTGTAATCTGTGACATCCAGACCAAATTCAACACACATCATTGTCCACATTCCATATACCACTGCCCACACCACAGCCCACTGCCCACACCACTGCCCACTGCCCACACCACTGCCTACTGCCCACACCACAGCCCACTGCCCACACCACTGCCCACTGCCCACACCACAGCCCACTGCCCACACCACAGCCCACTGCCCACACCGCTGCCCACTGCCCAAACCACTGCCCGCTGCCCACACCACAGCCCACTGCCCACACCACTGCCCACTGCCCACACCACTGCCCGCTGCCCACACCACAGCCCACTGCCCACACCACAGCCCACTGCCCACACCGCTGCCCACTGCCCACACCACTGCCCACTGCCCACACCACTGCTCGCTGCCCACACCACAGCCCACTGCCCACACCACAGCCCACTGCCCACACCACTGCCCACTGCCCACACCACTGTCTACTGCCCACACCACTGCCCACTGCCCACACCACTGCCCACTGCCCACACCGCTGCCCACTGCCCACTGCCCACACCACTGTCTACTGCCCACACCACTGCCCGCTGCCCACACCACTGCCCACTGCCCACACCACAGCCCGCTGCCCACGCCGCTGCCCACTGCCCACACCACTGCCCACTGCCCACACCACTGTCTACTGCCCACACCACAGCCCGCTGCCCACACCACAGCCCACTGCCCACACCACAGCCCACTGCCCACACCACAGCCCGCTGCCCACACCACTGCCCACTGCCCACACCACTGCCCACACCACAGCCCACTGCCCACACCACTGTCTACTGCCCACACCACAGCCCACTGCCCACACCACTGCCCACTGCCCACACCACAGCCCACTGCCCACACCACTGCCCATTGCCCACACTACTGCCCACTGCCCACACCACAGCCCACTGCCCACACCACAGCCCACTGCCCACACCACTGTCTACTGTCCACACCACAGCCCGCTGCCCACACCACAGCCCGCTGCCCACACCACTGACCACTGCCCACACCACTGTCTACTGCCCACACCACAGCCCACTGCCCACACCACAGCCCGCTGCCCACACCACAGCCCGCTGCCCACACCACTGACCACTGCCCACACCACAGCCCGCTGCCCACACCACAGCCCACTGTCCACACCACAGCCCACTGCCCACACCACTGTCTACTGCCCACACCACTGACCACTGCCCACACCACAGCCCGCTGCCCACACCACAGCCCACTGCCCACACCACAGCCCGCTGCCCACACCACTGACCACTGCCCACACCACAGCCCGCTGCCCACACCACAGCCCACTGCCCACACCACAGCCCGCTGCCCACACCACAGCCCACTGCCCACACCACAGCCCACTGCCCACACCACAGCCCGCTGCCCACACCACAGCCCACTGTCCACACCACTGACCACTGCCCACACCACAGCCCACTGCCCACACCACTGACCACTGCCCACACAACTGCCACAGTCCACTGCCCACACCACTGCTCACTGCCCACATTATTGCCCACTACCCACACCACTGACCACTGCCCACACCACTGTCCAGACCACTGCCCACACCTCAACCGAATGGTTTGCAGAGTGGGACAGAATGGGTCAGGTACAGGGGGAAATAAGAGTCAAATAGAAAGCAGTGTTTGTTAAATGCTCTAAATATTGTTTTGAATAAACTTCCCAACTCAGAGCGAATGCTGAGCAATTTGAGAACAAAGAATGTCTACAACCAGTAGCTACTCCCAGTTGATGGTCTGAGCTGCTACACTGAAATTGCCCAGGCCACAAGGTTAAAGATGGTGTGTAAGTAATTCTGTGCCAGTTGGAAGACCAAAGCAAACATCATCAGCCCTCATTCTCTGCATATGAATGTTTCCTCCGTCACCCACTTGAAGCTTACTGCTTGGCAATCTTACTGGACCTCAGCATCTCATTCAATCCCAGCACTTAATCAACCACCATTGACTCCGTCTACACTTCCCGCTGTCTCGGAAAAGCAGCCAGTATATTTAAGGATCCCACGCACCCTGGACATTTCCTCTTCCACCTTCTTCCATTGGGAAAAAGATACAAAAGTCTGAGGTCACGTATCAACCGACTCAAGAACAGCTTCTTCCCTGCTGCCATCAGACGTTTGAATGGACCTACCTTGTATTAAGTTGATCTTTCTCTACACCCTAGCCAAGACTGTAACACTGCATTCTGCACCCTCTCCTTCCCTTCTCCCCTATGTACTCCATGAACAGTATGCTTTGTCAGTATAGTGCACAAGAAACAATACTTCACACTGTATCCCAGTACACATGACAATAATAAATCAAATCAAATCAATTCAGCATCTTATTGAATCTCAATCCCATGTGGAACATAACATATTGGGACAAATGGCTTCTCCCTGTGTGAATTCTATGTCACAGAGCAAGTACAAGAGAGGGACCAATTGGATAGCTCTTTCAAGATAGAGCTAGCACAGGCACAGTGGGCTGAATGGTCTAGGAATAAAGTCAATCTCAGTGTCTGCAGTCAGATTGGGCATTTTCGTAGCACGGTGGCACAGTGGTTAGCACTGCTGCCTCACAGCTCCAGGGATCCGAGTTCAATTCCCAGCTTGAGCGACTGCCTGTGTGGAGCCTGCATGTTCTCTCCGTTTCTGCATGGGTTTCCTCCAGGTGCTCCTGTTTCCTCCCACACTCCAAAGATGTGCGGATTAGGTGCATTGGCCATGCTAAATTGCCTCTTAGTGTCCTGGGGTGCGTAGGTTAGAGAGATTAGCAGGGTAAATACGTGCAGTTGCGGAGATAGAGCCTAGGTGGGATTACAGTCAGTGCAGACTTGATGGGCTGAATGGCCTCTTTCTGCACTGTATAATTCTATGATTCCATGATCTCCAAACATTAGGTGACAACCATTCACACTGCAGTATAGGCATTAGGGATCATAGAACGCTACAGTGCAGAAAAAGGCCATTCGGCCCATCGAGGCTGCACTAATCACAATCCCACCCAGGCCCTATCCCATAACCCTATGCATTTACCCTTGCTGGTCCCCTGACATTAAGGGGTAATTTAGCATGGTCAATCCATGCACATCTTTAGACTGTGAGAGAAAGCCGGAGCACCCGGAGGAAACCCACGCAGACACGGGGAGAACATGCATACTCCACACAGGGAGTGACCCGAGCCGGGAATAGAACCCAGGTCCCTGGCGCTGTGAGGCAGCAGTGCTAACCACTGTGCCACCGTGCCGCCCCACTGATCCATCTTTTGCTTTGTATATAATTCCATGCATAAAGTTAACATCTTCTGTGCAGGGACCATAGTAATGGTAAGTCACTGGGAGCATTTTCTCACTGTAACAAAATACGATTTTAACATTCCATGGCTATTTATTATTGAGATATGAGGCAGACAGGAAACGCGAGGTACGGGCTAGAACTTACTGCTGGCCATCAGGAGAAAGGTGAGTAGAAGCTCCCTCATCTTCCGTCAGTAGAACTGTAAAAACAGAAGGATTATGTTGACTCATTCGGGTTCATTGATCTCCATCACATTCTGCTACCTGACAGTGAAACTCACAGGGCACAGTGCTGAACTACACCTGTACATTGGCACTTACAGCCTGGCTACTGTACTAGCCATCGTACAAGCGCCTGATAGGGGTGGGTACTGTGGGCTCTCGTTCCTGATGGGATGTTGAAGCTGCCAACATCAATCGGAAGTCATTACAGCCTGATTAATGAAGGAGGAACGTTAGCCGTGGCTCAGTTGGTAGCGTTTGTGCCGTTGAGGCAGATAGTTGCGCATTCAAGGACCACGTCAGTCCGTGTTGTACTGTTGGAGGTGGGTTCCCCCGCCCCCTGTTGGGTGAGGCTTTAAACCTTGTCTGCTCTCTCTAAGATGGGTGCCAAGGAACCCGCTTCACCAACACTGGAGAGCTATCTCCAGCGACTTTGCGCCAGCGGGGTTCTCCAGTCCCGCTGCGGTGAGCGGAGATTTAGCTGAGCGCCAACGTCTCCATCCTCACTTGTGGTGGGGGCAAGAACAGCTGGAGAATTCCGGCCTCGATCAATATTAATCCACCACCAAAACCGATTGTGTGATTTAGAACAAAGAACAACACAGCCCGGGAAACAGGCCCTTCGGCCCAACGAGCCCGCGCCGCCATTTTAACATTGTCAGTGCCCCCTTCTACCTATGACCTTTGTCTACGCCTCTATTGGACTCCACAATAAAGGAATTATAACCAGGTTGAGGGAAGACTAATTTAGGGACAATTTGTTACACCAATCAGCCTAAGAGCACGTTTTTGGGGTGTGAGAGGAAACCGGAGCACCCAGAGAAAACCCACGCAATCATGGGGAGAATGTGCAAACTCCCACAGACACTGATCCAAATCCACGTATCTACACAGCAAACAGTGACAGTCACTGAGCTGTTGTGTTGCCCAAGCACAGAAATGAAGCAAGTGAGCCATGAAATATGTTGGAAGGTTGATTCCCAGGGACGTCCCAAGGCTCTTGATCTTTATTTAGAAAAGTGTCCTGTATCCCTCCATCTCTAGTCCGCTCATGTGCCTGTCTAAGTAAGCCTTAAACAACCCTAGCGTGCCTGCCTCCACCACCCTACTTGACATGTCTGTAATAATGATAATTGGGTTCAGGGGTAAAGGAATAAAATTCCCTATAAATGATCTTAATATGTATTCGTGAAGCAGGAAAAACAAAACTGATGTGGCCCGAACCACAGCAAAAGGTGCAATATTTTGGGATGTTAACAATTAGAATCATAGAACCCCTACAGTGCAGAAGGAGGCCATTCAGCCCATTGAACATGCACACCAGCCCTCTCCCTGTAACCCCATGTATGTAACCTGCTAGACCTCTGACACTAAGGGGCAATCTAACATGGCCAATCCACCTAACGTGCACATCTTTGGAGCGCGGGAGGAAACCGGAGCACCCAGAGGAAACTCACACAGACACGGGGAGACTGTGCAAACCCCACATAGTCACCCAAGGCTGGGTTCCTGGTGCTGTAATGTTGCAGTGCTAACCACTGTGCCACCTAAGATTTTGACCCGGGTTTTAAGGGAGGGGTGTCCGTACTGTTTGTTGCAAAGCAAAAGGAAGACTTGGATTATAGGAACATGGAAATTAGGAGCAGGAATACTTAGCACACCATTAAGTTGATCTTTCCCTACACCCTAGCTATGACTGTAACACTATTCTGCACCCTCTCCTTTCCTTCTCCCCTATGTACTTATGAACAGTGTGCTTTGTCTATATAGCACGCAAGAAACAATACTTTTCAATGTACATGTGACAACAATAAATCAAATCAAAATGAAAGACAGTCTTAATCAGAGATCTGGTTCAATGTTAAGTCTATTCTGATATTTGGTCTTCAATGCAACAAGCCCTAAAAATCCACTTTCACAAAAGTAGGTTGTAGGGAAAGGCATCAGTAACTTCACTGCCTTATCGCTGTTCTGGATATTCCGAAGCAACGTTAAGCCAAAAGTTGGTCAGGTAGTTTGGAGAAAATTTCAGCATTAAAGCATTTCCACAGACAGTTCCAGAAATCTATGTATTTATTAGTGCCACAAGTAGGCTTACATTAACACTGTAATGAAGTTACTGCGAAAATCTCCCAGTTGCCACACTCTGTCGCCTGTTCGGGTACACTGAGGGAGAATTTAGCATGGCCAATGTACCTAACCAGCACATCTTTCAGACTGTGGGAGGAAACCGGAGGAAACCCACGCAGACTCGAGGAGAATGTCATCGTTAAGGCTTGCAAAAGGATTTCGTAACACTTGAACTTTGGGTTGGGAACACAACTCAATTCATTAAACTGGTTGTCTGGTGCTGCAGCGAATCTCTGCACACCTCCCATCCATGTAGATATAGCTCTGAAACTAAAGGGATTAAGGGACATGGGGGGAAAGGGGGAAATGAGGATATTGAACTGGATAATCAGCCATGATCAAAATGCATGGCAGAGCAGGCTCGAAGGGCCAAATGGCCTACTCCTGCTTTTAGTTTCTATGTTTCTATTTAACATTCATTCCTTGTGAAGCAGATGGCAGGGGTTCAATTTGACGGTGCCCCCTTAGACTCTGTGAGACAGCCAGCACTGGCACTACAGAGCAGCTCAGTGCTGGAGCCAGCAGAACCTCCTCCACGTGTGAGAAGACAGGGGCAGGGCTTTGTATCCCCTCCTGTGGAACCAGCTGAGTGTGTGGATAAGCAACGTCATGAGATCTGGGTATGATGGCACTGTCGAGGCCAATCTCACTCTGTTATCTCTCATAATACTTGTCATATTTATAGAGTTGAAGGCTTCCCTATCTATTCTGCTTCTCTTCTTCAGGGACTGAACCTTTGAGATGTTCTCATTGTCACACAGCACCGAGTACGCTGAATACTTTTCCAACTTCATTTTCAACTCCCTATATTAGGTACACATCATTGAATCACTGTTCCTGACAGACCCCCTGCAGTACTATCACAGGATGGGAACAACTGTTCTATATCAATGTTCTTGGATATAATGGAATACAGGTTTAAAATTGGAAAGTTGATGTGAAACCTGGCAATACCATATATAGTGAGCTAGACAGTAGCAGACTGGGAGGGGTCTGGGGGGTGGGCGATAGCCCAGTGGTAATATCACTAGATTATTAATCCAGAAACTCAGCTCATGTTCTGGGGACCCCAGTTCAAATCCCACCACAGCAGATGGTGGAATTTGAATTCAATTTAAAAAAAAATCTGGAATTAAAAATCTACCGATGACCATGAAACCATTGTCGGAAAATCCCATCTGGTTGACTAATGCCCTTTAGGGAAGGAAGTCTGCCATCCTTACCCGGTCTGGCCTACATGTGACTCCAGAGTCACAGCAGTGTGGCTGACTCTCAACTGCCCTCCAAGGGCAACTAGAGATGGGCAATAAATGCTGGCCCAGCCAGCGATGCCCACGTCCCATGAATGAATAAGAAAAAACTGAATCAGAAGAATTCAGGAGGACAGTGTCTGATGAAGTGGGCACACGGGGCTGTTGTGATTAAATTGTGTAAGTGTGAGGATGTGAAACAACAAGGAGAGGCAGTATGTCCGTCTTGGGGGGCAGTGCATGCGCAGAGAGATTCGGGGCAACATATTTGGACCTCAAACGATGATGAGACAGAGTACAGGAATGAGATAGGGACTTCTGGTGAGCTGGGGGTGACGACAGTAATCTCTTCCTCAATGTCAACAACACAAAGGAGATTGTCATCGACTTCATGGAGCATACTGGAGAACATGCCCCTGTCTACATCAACAGGGACAAAGTAGAAAGGGTTAAAAATTTCAGGTATCCAGATCACCAACAACCTATCCTGTTCCCCCCGTGCTGACACTATAGTTAAGAAAGCCCCACCAACGCCTCTACTTTCTCAGAAGACTAAGGAAATTTGGCGTGTCAGCTTCAACTCTCACCAACTTTTACAGATGCACCACAGAAAGTATTCTTTCTGCTGGTATCACAGCTTGGTATGGGCTCCTGCTCTGCCCAAGACCACAAGGAACTACAAAGGGTCATGAATGAAGCCCAATCCATCACTTAAACCAGCCTCCCATCCATTGACTCTGTCTACACTTACCGCTGCCTTGGAAAAGCAGCCAGCATAAGTAAGGACCCACACATCACAGACATTCTCCCTTCCACCTTCTTCCGTCCGGGAAAAGATACAAAAGTCTGAGGTCACGTACCAACTGACTCAAGAACAGCTTCTTCCCTGCTGCCGTCGGACTTTTGAATGGGCCTCACATTGAGTTGCTCTTTCTCTACACCCTGGCTATGACTGTAACACTACATTCTGCACTCTCTCGTCTCCTTCTCTATGAATGATATGCTTTGTCTGTATAGCACAAGAAACAATACTTTTCACTGTATACTGATAGAAGAGACAATAATAAATCAAATCACATCAAAATCACAAATCCATGAAGATGATGAGACAAAAGGCGGGGAATTATAGGCCGATTAGTTTAACGTCTGTTGTAGGTAAAATGTTAGAATCCGTCATCAAGGAGGAAATAGCGAGGCATCTTGAGAGGAATTGCTTGATAGAGCAGACGCAGCACGGTTTCGTTAAAGGAAAGTCGTGTCTGACAAATTTACTGAAGTTCTATGAGGATGTGTCTAGGGCGGTGGATAGAGGAGAGCCGGTGGATGTGGTCTTTCTTGATTTTCAGAAGGCGTTTGACAAGAGGTTATTGCAGAAGGTAAGGGGGCATGGAGTTGGGGGTAGGGTGTTAGTGTGGATAGAGGAAATAGGAGGCAGAGAGTGGGGGTTAATGGGTGCTATTCGGATTGGCGGTTGGTGACTAGTGGAGTGCCCCAGGGGTTGGTGCTGGGGCCTCAGCTATTTACCATTTACATAGATGACCTGGAGGAGGGAACCGAGTGTAGGGTGTCGAAATTTGCTGATGACACCAAGATTGGTGGAACGGCAAATTGCGCGGAGGGTGTGGAGAGTCTGCAGAAGGATCTAGATAGGCTGGGCGAATGGGCCAGGAACTGGCAAATGGAATTTAATGTTGGTAAGTGCGAGGTGGTCCACTTTGGTAGGAATAATGGTAGGAAGGACTATTACTTACGGGGCGAAAAACTGCAGCAGGCGACGGTGCAGAGGGACCTCGGGGTCCTTGTGCATGAGTCTCAAAAACCCAGCCTGCAGGTACAGCAGGTGGTCAGGAAGGCGAATGGGATGCTGGCCTTCATAGCGAGGGGGATTGAATATAAAAGTAGGGAGGTCTTGCTGCGGCTGTATAGGGCATTGGTGAGGCCGCAGCTAGAGTACTGCGTGCAGTTTTGGTCGCCGCACTTGCGCAAGGATATTTTGGCCTTGGAGGGAGTGCAGAGGAGGTTTACTAGGCTGATTCCGGAGTAAGTTTGCAGCTGATACAAAGATTTGTAGAGGGACAGGTAGTATTGAGGAAGTGGGAGAGCTGCAGAAGGACTTGAACAGGTTAGGAGAGTGGGCAAAGAAGTGGCAGATGGAATACAATGTGGAAAAGTGTGAGGTTATGAACTTTGGAAGGAGGAATAGATGCACAGACTATTTTCTAAATGGGAAAATATGTAGGAAATCAGAAGGACATAGGGACTTGGGAGTCATTATTCAAGATTCTCTTGAGGTGAATGTGCAGGTTCAGTCGGCAGTTAGGAAGGCAAATGCAATGTTAGCACTCATGTCGAGAGGGCTAGAATACAAGAGCAGGGATGTACTTCTAAGATTGTATAAGGATCTGGTCAGCCCCCATGTGGAGTATTGTGAGCAATTTTGGACCCCATATCAAAGGAAGGATGTGCTGGCCCTGGAAAGGGTCCAGAGGAGGTTCACAAGAATGATCCCTGGAATGAAGAATTTGTCGAATGAGGAACACTTGAGGACTCTGCATCTGTACTCACTGGGAGTTTAGAAATCTCTATTTTAAAAGATCATCCCTTTTGCCTGAAGTTGTGGCTTCTGGTTCTAGTTTTTCCTACTAGTGGGAACATCCTCTCCATGTCCATTCTATCCAGACCTTCCAATATCCTGTAAGTTTCAATAAGATTTCCCTACCCACCACCACCCCCATCCTTCTATCATAGAATCAGAGAACCCTACAGTGCAGAAAGAGGCCATTCGGCCTATCGAGTCTGCACCGAACACAATCCCACCCAGGCCCTACCCCCATATCCCTACATATTTGCCCTCTAATCCCTCTAACCTACACATCTCAGGACTCTAAGGGGCAATTTTTAGCACGGCCAATCAACCTAACCCTCATATCTTTGGACTGTGGGAGGAAACCAGAGCACCTGGAGGAAACCCACGCAGACATGGGGAGAACACGCACACTCCACACAGACAGTGACCCGAGCCGGGGATCGAACCCAGGTCCCTGGAGCTGTGAGGCAGCAGTGCTAACCCACTGTGCTACCGTGCCGCCCAATCATCCCAAATGTAGTGGTTTATCTCGACGATGTTTTAATGACAGGAGCAACACCTGAAACAACTTGGAGGCAGTTTTGAAGTGATTTAAAGAGACAGGAGTTAGACTGAAACAGGAGAAACGCACTTTCCCAGCGGACCCAGTTACCTCTTTAGGTTTTGGGGTGGATAAAAGGGATTTGCATCCTTTGGAAGACAAAATAAAAGGCTCCACAACCTTCTGTGAATTAAAACCATTTCTCGGAATTGTTTGGTAAATTTCTACAAAGCGCGAGGCCCACTCCAGCAACTGTTAAAGAAACATTGGAAGTGGGGAGAAGACCAGAAGGAGGCATTCACAAAAATCAAACAGGCCCTGCACTCATCGGCATTATTGGTGCTCCACGATCCAACTAAACCCTTGTCAGTGACGTGTGAGGCATCACCGCTGGGAATGGGAGCAGTTGTGACCCACAGAATGCTCGATGGAGCGGAAAGGCCAACTGCCTTTGCCTCAAGGGCATTGTCAGATACAGAAAATAAATATTCCCAAGACAAGGAAAGCCTGGCGGTAACATATGCAAGTTACAAAGCTCCGTTAGTACATTTCTGATTGGCACTTTACAACTATTTCAGACCACGGGCCATTGCTGGGCTTGTTCAGAGAAGACAAGCCAGGGTTACACTGATAGCTTCGGCAGGAGCGCAGAGGTGGCCTCTCGAAATTGGCCGCGCACAAATACGCTTTACAGCATCACTCACGGACACGGATATCTAATGCACACGCGCTCAGTTTGTTGCCCTCGCCACGGACAGTGGCATCACTGCTGGTTCCACAAGAGATAGTGCTGGCACTGCGTATGATAGAGATTTTGCCAGTCTCAGTGAAATATGTCAGGATGTGGACAGAAAGAGACTCAGCATTGCAAGGGTGCAGATAGGTGGGGTGGGATTTTCCAGCCTCTCTCGATCCGAGATCGGGAAATCCCACCCCAGGTCAATGGACCTTCCCGCTGTCTGCCCCTCACCCTGTTCCGATTCCTGCGGCAGGTAGGATGGTAGAACTCCGACGCTGGAGTCAGAACTGTTAATGCCCTCCCAACAACGGAGGATGGAGTTAACTAGTGAAGATGGGGTGTTGTTGTGGGGGAAGGGTGGGGCTAGGGCTGTAACCCTGTCCAAAGAGAGACAGGAAGAACTGCGCAACTCACACCCGCATCAAAGTAGCCAGAAGTTTCAAGTTTGAAGTTAAAGTGTATCTATTAGTGTCACATGTAGGCTTACATTAACACTGCAACAAAGTTACTGTGAAAATCCTCTAGCCATCACAATCTGGTGCCTGTTCGGGTACACTGAGGGAGGATTTAGCACAGCCAATCCACCTAACCAGCACATCTTTCAGACTGTGGGAGGAAACCTGAGCACCCGGAGAAAACCCACGCAGACATGGGGAGAATGTGCAACTTCCGCACAGATAGTAAACCAAGCCAGGAATCAAACCTGCTTCCCTGGTGCCGTGAGGCAGCCATGCTAACCACTGTGCCACCCATTAGAAATTAGGAAGAGACACAGTCACAAATACATTCGCCAGCTGCATGGGCCCCTCACAACCCTTGGCCAAGCTACCCTCCCATAGTCCCTTGGCATTAACCCCCAGAAGTAGTCCCCATTTTAGGAGTAGGTAATCTGGTAATAATTCAAAAGTTTTATTTAAATATACTTAAACCCTTTGTCATTTTTAATGGAATGGTGCTGTTGATGATTCTCATATTGGACACACACACACACACACACACACACACACACACACACACACACACACACACACACACACACACACACACACACACTCATACTCCCGGCTCTCTCTCTCACACACAGACACACTCACCTGTCTTTCGCAAACATACAGTCACACTCGCATCTCTCTCCCAACCACACATTCACACTTGCATCTCTCTCTCACACACACACAAACACACACACATACACACACCTCCTGTCTCTCTCAAACACACACACTCGCATTTCTCTCCTAAACACACACACACACACTCGCATCTCTCAAATACATACTCACAC